>NW_026736720.1:0-60995 GCF_949786415.1 Peromyscus eremicus | reverse complement strand
AGATATGGCCCGTGTGTAGAAGTACAGTACTTTTCTTCTGAGCAAGCTCACTGTTCTGGCCCTATAGGAAACACAGTAGAGAGGAAGAGTGCTCTTTTCTCAAAAGCAGAGTGTGTTTCTTCTAAGCCGAGCTAGCGTTTGTTGCCCCAGTCCTAAATGGAGTTGAATCACATGCAGTTTCTGGTCCTACGAGCAAGAGTAGTTTTCTGATAAGAAGACTCACTATTGCGCTCCCATTGCCATACACAGTGCAAATAGCACTGCGTCGGTTCCCAGCATGTACAGTGTATTGGACTGAAGAGAATCTACTGTTCTTGTCAGGTTCCTAAGCAGAATTGAACTAGATATGGCCATGTGTGTAGGAAGCACAGTTCTTTTGTTCTGAGCAAGCTCACTGTTCGGACCCAATAGGAAACACAAATAGAGTAGAAGAGTGCTCTTTTCTCAAAAGCAGAGTGTGTTTATTGTAAGGCTAGCTAGCGTTTGTTTCCCAGTCTTAAATGGAGTCGAATCACATGCAGTTTCTGGTCCTACGAGCAAGAGTTGCTTTCTGGTAATGAAAGTCACTATTGCGCTCCCCATTGCCATACACTGTTCAAATAGCACTTGCCTCTGTTCCCAGCAAGTACAGTGTATTGGACTGAAGAGGATCTACTGTTCATGTCAGTTTCCTAAGCAGAGTTGAACTAGATATGGCCCATGTGTAGGAAGAACAGTTCTTTTGTTCTGAGCAAGCTCAGTGTTCGGAAACCATAGGAAACACAGTAGAGTAGAAGAGTGCTCTTTTCTCAAAAGCAGAGTGTGTTTCTTTAAAGGCGAGCTAGTGTTTGTTTCCCAGTCAGAAATGGAGTTGAATCCCGTGCAGTTTCTGGTCCTACGAGCAAGAGTTTTTTTTCTGGTAAGAAGAGTCACTATTGCGCTCCCATTGTCATACACAGGTAAATAGCACTGGAATATGTTCCCAGCATGTACAGTGTATTGGACTGAAGAGGAGCTACTGTTCTTGTCAGGTTCCTAAGCAGAGTTGAACTAGATATGGCCCCTGTGTGTAGGAAGCACAGTTCTTTTGTTCTGAGCAAGCTCACTGTTCTGGCCCTATAGGAAACACAGTAGAGTAGAAGAGTGCTCTTTTCTCAAAAGCAGAGTGTGTTTCTTGTAAGGCGAGCTAGCGTTTGTTTCCCAGTCCTAAATGGAGTTGAGTTTCATGCAGTTTCTGGTCCTATGAGCAAGAGTAGTTTTCTGGTAAGAAGAGTCACTATTGTGCTCCCATTGTCATACACAGGGCAAATAGCACTGGCGTCTGTTCCCAGCATGTACAGTGTTTGGACTGAAGAGGATCTACTGTTCTTGAAACGTTCCTAAGCAGAATTGAACTAGATATGGCCGTGTGTGTAGGAAGCACAGTTCTTTTGTTCTGAGCAAGCTCACTGTTCGGTCCCCATAGGAAACACAATAGAGTAGAAGTGTGCTCTTTTCTCAAAAGCAGAGTGTGTTTCTTGTACGGCGAGGTAGCTTTTGTTTCCCAGTCCTAAATGGAGTTGAATCCCATGCAGTTTCTGGTCCTATGAGCAAGAGTTATTTTCTGGTAAGAAGAGTCACTATTGCGCTCCCATTGTCATACACAGGGCAAATAGCATTGGCGTCGGTTCCCAGCATGTTACAGTGTAATGGACTGAAGAGAATCTACTGTTCTTCTCAGTTTCCTAAGAGGAGTTGAACTAGATATGGCCCGTGTGTATAAGAAGCACAGTTCTTTTGTTCTGAGAAAGCTCACTGTGCGACACCATAGGAACCGCAGTAGAGTAGAAGAGTGCTCTTTTCTCAAAAGCAGACTGTGTTTCTTGAAAGGCGAGCCAGTGTTTGTTTTCCAGTCAGAAATGGAGTTGAATCACATGCAGATTCTGGTCGTATGAGCAAGAGTTGTTTTCTGTAAAGAAGAGTCACTATTGCGTTCCAATTTACATACACAGGGCAAATAGCACTGGCATCTGTTCCCAGCAAGTACAGTGTATTGGACTGAAGAGGAGCTACTGTTCTTGTCAATTTCCTAAGCAGAGATGAACTAGATATGGCCCCTGTGTGTAGGAAGCACAGTTCTTTTTTTCTGAGCAAGTTCACTGTCCTGGCCCTATAGGAAACACAGTAGAGTAGAAGAGTGCTCTTTTCTCAAAAGCAGAGTGTGTTTCTTGTAAGGCGAGCTAGCGTTTGTTTCCCAGTCCTAAATGGAGTTGAATCACATGCAGTTTTTGGTCCTACCAGCAAGAGTTGTTTGCTAGTAAGGAAAGTCACTATTGTGCTCCCTTTGCCATACACAGTGCAAATAGCACTCGCGTCTGTTTCCAGCAAGTACAGTGTATTGGACTGAAGAGGATTTACTGTTCTTGTCAGTTTCCTAAGCAGAGTTGAACTAGATATGGCCCATGTGTAGGAAGCACAGTTCTTTTGTTCTGAGCAAGCTCAGTGTTCGGAAACCATAGGAAACACAGTAGAGTAGAAGAGTGCTCTTTTCTCAAAAGCAGAGTGTGTTTCTTTAAAGGCGAGCTAGTGTTTGTTTCCCAGTCAGAAATGGAGTTGAATCCCGTGCAGTTTCTGGTCCTACAAGCAAGAGTTGTTTTCTGGTAAGAAGAGTCACTATTGCGCTCCCATTGTCATACACAGGGTAAATAGCACTGGAATCTGTTCCCAGCATGTACAGTGTATTGGACTGAAGAGGAGCTACTGTTCTTGTCAGTTTCCTAAGCAGAGTTGAACTAGATATGGCCCCTGTGTGTAGGAAGCACAGTTCTTTTGTTCTGAGCAAGCTGACTGTTCTGGGCCTAAAGGAAACACAGTAGAGTAGAAGAGTGCTCTTTTCTCAAAAGCAGAGTGTGTTTCTTGTAAGGCGAGCTAGCGTTTGTTTCCCAGTCCTAAATGGAGTTGAGTTTCATGCAGTTTCTGGTCCTATGAGCAAGAGTAGTTTTCTGGTAAGAAGAGTCACTATTGTGCTCCCATTGTCATACACAGGGCACATAGCACTCACGTATGTTCCCAGCATGTACAGTGTATTGGACTGAAAAAGGATCTATTGGTCTTGTCAGTTTCCTAAGCAGAATTGAACTAGATATGGCCATGTATGTAGGAAGCACAGTTCTTTTGTTCTGAGCAAGCTCTCTGTTCTGGCCCTATAGGAAACACAGTAGAGTAGAAGTGTGCTCTTTTCTCAAAAGAAGAGTGTGTTTCTTGTAAGGGGAGCTAGCGTTTCTTTCCCAGTCCTAAATGGAGTTGAATCACATGCAGTTTTTGGTCCTATGAGCAAAAGTTGTTTTCTGGTAAGGAAAGTCACTATTGTGCTCTCATTGCCATACACAGTGCAAATTCCACTCGCGTCTGTTCCCAGCATGTACAGTGTATTGGACTGTAGAAGAGCTACTTCTCTTCTCTGTTTCCTAAGCAGAGTTGAACTAGATATGGCCCGTGTGTAGGAAGTACAGTACTTTTCTTCTGAGCAAGCTCACTGTTCTGGCCCTATAGGAAACACAGTAGAGAGGAAGAGTGCTCTTTTCTCAAAAGCAGAGTGTGTTTCTTCTAAGCCGAGCTAGCGTTTGTTGCCCAGTCCTAAATGGAGTTGAATCACATGCAGTTTCTGGTCCTACGAGCAAGAGTAGTTTTCTGATAAGAAGACTCACTATTGCGCTCCCATTGCCATACACAGTGCAAATAGCACTGGCGTCGGTTCCCAGCATGTACAGTGTATTGGACTGAAGAGAATCTACTGTTCTTGTCAGGTTCCTAAGCAGAATTGAACTAGATATGGCCATGTGTGTAGGAAGCACAGTTCTTTTGTTCTGAGCAAGCTCACTGTTCGGACCCAATAGGAAACACAATAGAGTAGAAGAGTGCTCTTTTCTCAAAAGCAGAGTGTGTTTATTGTAAGGCTAGCTAGCGTTTGTTTCCCAGTCTTAAATGGAGTCGAATCACATGCAGTTTCTGGTCCTACGAGCAAGAGTTGCTTTCTGGTAATGAAAGTCACTATTGCGCTCCCATTGCCATACACTGTTCAAATAGCACTTGCCTCTGTTCCCAGCAAGTACAGTGTATTGGACTGAAGAGGATCTACTGTTCTTGTCAGTTTCCTAAGCAGAGTTGAACTAGATATGGCCCATGTGTAGGAAGAACAGTTCTTTTGTTCTGAGCAAGCTCAGTGTTCGGAAACCATAGGAAACACAGTAGAGTAGAAGAGTGCTCTTTTCTCAAAGCAGAGTGTGTTTCTTTAAAGGCGAGCTAGTGTTTGTTTCCCAGTCAGAAATGGAGTTGAATCCCGTGCAGTTTCTGGTCCTACGAGCAAGAGTTGTTTTCTGGTAAGAAGAGTCACTATTGCGCTCCCATTGTCATACACAGGGTAAATAGCACTGGAATATGTTCCCAGCATGTACAGTGTATTGGACTGAAGAGGAGCTACTGTTCTTGTCAGGTTCCTAAGCAGAGTTGAACTAGATATGGCCCCTGTGTGTAGGAAGCACAGTTCTTTTGTTCTGAGCAAGCTCACTGTTCTGGCCCTATAGGAAACACAGTAGAGTAGAAGAGTGCTCTTTTCTCAAAAGCAGAGTGTGTTTCTTGTAAGGCGAGCTAGCGTTTGTTTCCCAGTCCTAAATGGAGTTGAGTTTCATGCAGTTTCTGGTCCTATGAGCAAGAGTAGTTTTCTGGTAAGAAGAGTCACTATTGTGCTCCCATTGTCATACACAGGGCAAATAGCACTGGCGTCTGTTCCCAGCATGTACAGTGTTTGGACTGAAGAGGATCTACTGTTCTTGAAACGTTCCTAAGCAGAATTGAACTAGATATGGCCGTGTGTGTAGGAAGCACAGTTCTTTTGTTCTGAGCAAGCTCACTGTTCGGTCCCCATAGGAAACACAATAGAGTAGAAGTGTGCTCTTTTCTCAAAAGCAGAGTGTGTTTCTTGTACGGCGAGGTAGCTTTTGTTTCCCAGTCCTAAATGGAGTTGAATCCCATGCAGTTTCTGGTCCTATGAGCAAGAGTTATTTTCTGGTAAGAAGAGTCACTATTGCGCTCCCATTGTCATACACAGGGCAAATAGCATTGGCGTCGGTTCCCAGCATGTACAGTGTAATGGACTGAAGAGAATCTACTGTTCTTCTCAGTTTCCTAAGAGGAGTTGAACTAGATATGGCCCGTGTGTATAAGAAGCACAGTTCTTTTGTTCTGAGAAAGCTCACTGTGCGACACCATAGGAACCGCAGTAGAGTAGAAGAGTGCTCTTTTCTCAAAAGCAGACTGTGTTTCTTGAAAGGCGAGCCAGTGTTTGTTTTCCAGTCAGAAATGGAGTTGAATCACATGCAGATTCTGGTCGTATGAGCAAGAGTTGTTTTCTGTAAAGAAGAGTCACTATTGCGCTCCAATTTACATACACAGGGCAAATAGCACTGGCATCTGTTCCCAGCAAGTACAGTGTATTGGACTGAAGAGGAGCTACTGTTCTTGTCAATTTCCTAAGCAGAGATGAACTAGATATGGCCCCTGTGTGTAGGAAGCACAGTTCTTTTTTTCTGAGCAAGTTCACTGTCCTGGCCCTATAGGAAACACAGTAGAGTAGAAGAGTGCTCTTTTCTCAAAAGCAGAGTGTGTTTCTTGTAAGGCGAGCTAGCGTTTGTTTCCCAGTCCTAAATGGAGTTGAATCACATGCAGTTTTTGGTCCTACCAGCAAGAGTTGTTTGCTAGTAAGGAAAGTCACTATTGTGCTCACTTTGCCATACACAGTGCAAATAGCACTCGCGTCTGTTTCCAGCAAGTACAGTGTATTGGACTGAAGAGGATCTACTGTTCTTGTCAGTTTCCTAAGCAGAGTTGAACTAGATATGGCCCATGTGTAGGAAGCACAGTTCTTTTGTTCTGAGCAAGCTCAGTGTTCGGAAACCATAGGAAACACAGTAGAGTAGAAGAGTGCTCTTTTCTCAAAAGCAGAGTGTGTTTCTTTAAAGGCGAGCTAGTGTTTGTTTCCCAGTCAGAAATGGAGTTGAATCCCGTGCAGTTTCTGGTCCTACGAGCAAGAGTTGTTTTCTGGTAAAAAGAGTCACTATTGCGCTCCCATTGTCATACACAGGGTAAATAGCACTGGAATCTGTTCCCAGCATGTACAGTGTATTGGACTGAAGAGGAGCTACTGTTCTTGTCAGTTTCCTAAGCAGAGTTGAACTAGATATGGCCCCTGTGTGTAGGAAGCACAGTTCTTTTGTTCTGAGCAAGCTGACTGTTCTGGGCCTAAAGGAAACACAGTAGAGTAGAAGAGTGCTCTTTTCTCAAAAGCAGAGTGTGTTTCTTGTAAGGCGAGCTAGCGTTTGTTTCCCAGTCCTAAATGGAGTTGAGTTTCATGCAGTTTCTGGTCCTATGAGCAAGAGTAGTTTTCTGGTAAGAAGAGTCACTATTGTGCTCCCATTGTCATACACAGGGCACATAGCACTCACGTATGTTCCCAGCATGTACAGTGTATTGGACTGAAAAGGATCTATTGGTCTTGTCAGTTTCCTAAGCAGAATTGAACTAGATATGGCCATGTATGTAGGAAGCACAGTTCTTTTGTTCTGAGCAAGCTCTCTGTTCTGGCCCTATAGGAAACACAGTAGAGTAGAAGTGTGCTCTTTTCTCAAAAGAAGAGTGTGTTTCTTGTAAGGGGAGCTAGCGTTTCTTTCCCAGTCCTAAATGGAGTTGAATCACATGCAGTTTTTGGTCCTATGAGCAAAAGTTGTTTTCTGGTAAGGAAAGTCACTATTGTGCTCTCAACGCCATACACAGTGCAAATTCCACTCGCGTCTGTTCCCAGCATGTACAGTGTATTGGACTGAAGAAGAGCTACTTCTCTTCTCTGTTTCCTAAGCAGAGTTGAACTAGATATGGCCCGTGTGTAGGAAGTACAGTACTTTTCTTCTGAGCAAGCTCACTGTTCTGGCCCTATAGGAAACACAGTAGAGAGGAAGAGTGCTCTTTTCTCAAAAGCAGAGTGTGTTTCTTCTAAGCCGAGCTAGCGTTTGTTGCCCAGTCCTAAATGGAGTTGAATCACATGCAGTTTCTGGTCCTACGAGCAAGAGTAGTTTTCTGATAAGAAGACTCACTATTGCGCTCCCATTGCCATACACAGTGCAAATAGCACTGGCGTCGGTTCCCAGCATGTACAGTGTATTGGACTGAAGAGAATCTACTGTTCTTGTCAGGTTCCTAAGCAGAATTGAACTAGATATGGCCATGTGTGTAGGAAGCACAGTTCTTTTGTTCTGAGCAAGCTCACTGTTCGGACCAATAGGAAACACAATAGAGTAGAAGAGTGCTCTTTTCTCAAAAGCAGAGTGTGTTTATTGTAAGGCTAGCTAGCGTTTGTTTCCCAGTCTTAAATGGAGTCGCATCACATGCAGTTTCTGGTCCTACGAGCAAGAGTTGCTTTCTGGTAATGAAAGTCACTATTGCGCTCCCATTGCCATACACTGTTCAAATAGCACTTGCCTCTGTTCCCAGCAAGTACAGTGTATTGGACTGAAGAGGATCTACTGTTCTTGTCAGTTTCCTAAGCAGAGTTGAACTAGATATGGCCCATGTGTAGGAAGCACAGTTCTTTTGTTCTGAGCAAGCTCAGTGTTCGGAAACCATAGGAAACACAGTAGAGTAGAAGAGTGCTCTTTTCTCAAAAGCAGAGTGTGTTTCTTGAAAGGCGAGCTAGTGTTTGTTTCCCAGTCAGAAATGGAGTTGAATCCCGTGCAGTTTCTGGTCCTACGAGCAAGAGTTGTTTTCTGGTAAGAAGAGTCACTATTGCGCTCCCATTGTCATACACAGGGTAAATAGCACTGGAATATGTTCCCAGCATGTACAGTGTATTGGACTGAAGAGGAGCTACTGTTCTTGTCAGGTTCCTAAGCAGAGTTGAACTAGATATGGCCCCTGTGTGTAGGAAGCACAGTTCTTTTGTTCTGAGCAAGCTCACTGTTCTGGCCCTATAGGAAACACAGTAGAGTAGAAGAGTGCTCTTTTCTCAAAAGCAGAGTGTGTTTCTTGTAAGGCGAGCTAGCGTTTGTTTCCCAGTCCTAAATGGAGTTGAGTTTCATGCAGTTTCTGGTCCTATGAGCAAGAGTAGTTTTCTGGTAAGAAGAGTCACTATTGTGCTCCCATTGTCATACACAGGGCAAATAGCACTGGCGTCTGTTCCCAGCATGTACAGTGTTTGGACTGAAGAGGATCTACTGTTCTTGAAACGTTCCTAAGCAGAATTGAACTAGATATGGCCGTGTGTGTAGGAAGCACAGTTCTTTTGTTCTGAGCAAGCTCACTGTTCGGTCCCCATAGGAAACACAATAGAGTAGAAGTGTGCTCTTTTCTCAAAAGCAGAGTGTGTTTCTTGTACGGCGAGGTAGCTTTTGTTTCCCAGTCCTAAATGGAGTTGAATCCCATGCAGTTTCTGGTCCTATGAGCAAGAGTTATTTTCTGGTAAGAAGAGTCACTATTGCGCTCCCATTGTCATACACAGGGCAAATAGCATTGGCGTCGGTTCCCAGCATGTACAGTGTAATGGACTGAAGAGAATCTACTGTTCTTCTCAGTTTCCTAAGAGGAGTTGAACTAGATATGGCCCGTGTGTATAAGAAGCACAGTTCTTTTGTTCTGAGAAAGCTCACTGTGCGACACCATAGGAACCGCAGTAGAGTAGAAGAGTGCTCTTTTCTCAAAAGCAGACTGTGTTTCTTGAAAGGCGAGCCAGTGTTTGTTTTCCAGTCAGAAATGGAGTTGAATCACATGCAGATTCTGGTCGTATGAGCAAGAGTTGTTTTCTGTAAAGAAGAGTCACTATTGCGTTCCAATTTACATACACAGGGCAAATAGCACTGGCATTTGTTCCCAGCAAGTACAGTGTATTGGACTGAAGAGGAGCTACTGTTCTTGTCAATTTCCTAAGCAGAGATGAACTAGATATGGCCCCTGTGTGTAGGAAGCACAGTTCTTTTTTTCTGAGCAAGTTCACTGTCCTGGCCCTATAGGAAACACAGTAGAGTAGAAGAGTGCTCTTTTCTCAAAAGCAGAGTGTGTTTCTTGTAAGGCGAGCTAGCGTTTGTTTCCCAGTCCTAAATGGAGTTGAATCACATGCAGTTTTTGGTCCTACCAGCAAGAGTTGTTTGCTAGTAAGGAAAGTCACTATTGTGCTCACTTTGCCATACACAGTGCAAATAGCACTCGCGTCTGTTTCCAGCAAGTACAGTGTATTGGACTGAAGAGGATCTACTGTTCTTGTCAGTTTCCTAAGCAGAGTTGAACTAGATATGGCCCATGTGTAGGAAGCACAGTTCTTTTGTTCTGAGCAAGCTCAGTGTTCGGAAACCATAGGAAACACAGTAGAGTAGAAGAGTGCTCTTTTCTCAAAAGCAGAGTGTGTTTCTTTAAAGGCGAGCTAGTGTTTGTTTCCCAGCCAGAAATGGAGTTGAATCCCGTGCAGTTTCTGGTCCTACGAGCAAGAGTTGTTTTCTGGTAAGAAGAGTCACTATTGCGCTCCCATTGTCATACACAGGGTAAAGAGCACTGGAATCTGTTCCCAGCATGTACAGTGTATTGGACTGAAGAGGAGCTACTGTTCTTGTCAGTTTCCTAAGCAGAGTTGAACTAGATATGGCCCCTGTGTGTAGGAAGCACAGTTCTTTTGTTCTGAGCAAGCTGACTGTTCTGGGCCTAAAGGAAACACAGTAGAGTAGAAGAGTGCTCTTTTCTCAAAAGCAGAGTGTGTTTCTTGTAAGGCGAGCTAGCGTTTGTTTCCCAGTCCTAAATGGAGTTGAGTTTCATGCAGTTTCTGGTCCTATGAGCAAGAGTAGTTTTCTGGTAAGAAGAGTCACTATTGTGCTCCCATTGTCATACACAGGGCACATAGCACTCACGTATGTTCCCAGCATGTACAGTGTATTGGACTGAAAAGGATCTATTGGTCTTGTCAGTTTCCTAAGCAGAATTGAACTAGATATGGCCATGTATGTAGGAAGCACAGTTCTTTTGTTCTGAGCAAGCTCTCTGTTCTGGCCCTATAGGAAACACAGTAGAGTAGAAGTGTGCTCTTTTCTCAAAAGAAGAGTGTGTTTCTTGTAAGGGGAGCTAGCGTTTCTTTCCCAGTCCTAAATGGAGTTGAATCACATGCAGTTTTTGGTCCTATGAGCAAAAGTTGTTTTCTGGTAAGGAAAGTCACTATTGTGCTCTCATTGCCATACACAGTGCAAATTCCACTCGCGTCTGTTCCCAGCATGTACAGTGTATTGGACTGAAGAAGAGCTACTTCTCTTCTCTGTTTCCTAAGCAGAGTTGAACTAGATATGGCCCGTGTGTAGGAAGTACAGTACTTTTCTTCTGAGCAAGCTCACTGTTCTGGCCCTATAGGAAACACAGTAGAGAGGAAGAGTGCTCTTTTCTCAAAAGCAGAGTGTGTTTCTTCTAAGCCGAGCTAGCGTTTGTTGCCCAGTCCTAAATGGAGTTGAATCACATGCAGTTTCTGGTCCTACGAGCAAGAGTAGTTTTCTGATAAGAAGACTCACTATTGCGCTCCCATTGCCATACACAGTGCAAATAGCACTGGCGTCGGTTCCCAGCATGTACAGTGTATTGGACTGAAGAGAATCTACTGTTCTTGTCAGGTTCCTAAGCAGAATTGAACTAGATATGGCCATATGTGTAGGAAGCACAGTTCTTTTGTTCTGAGCAAGCTCACTGTTCGGACCCAATAGGAAACACAATAGAGTAGAAGAGTGCTCTTTTCTCAAAAGCAGAGTGTGTTTATTGTAAGGCTAGCTAGCGTTTGTTTCCCAGTCTTAAATGGAGTCGCATCACATGCAGTTTCTGGTCCTACGAGCAAGAGTTGCTTTCTGGTAATGAAAGTCACTATTGCGCTCCCATTGCCATACACTGTTCAAATAGCACTTGCCTCTGTTCCCAGCAAGTACAGTGTATTGGACTGAAGAGGATCTACTGTTCTTGTCAGTTTCCTAAGCAGAGTTGAACTAGATATGGCCCATGTGTAGGAAGCACAGTTCTTTTGTTCTGAGCAAGCTCAGTGTTCGGAAACCATAGGAAACACAGTAGAGTAGAAGAGTGCTCTTTTCTCAAAAGCAGACTGTGTTTCTTGAAAGGCGAGCTAGTGTTTGTTTCCCAGTCAGAAATGGAGTTGAATCCCGTGCAGTTTCTGGTCCTACGAGCAAGAGTTGTTTTCTGGTAAGAAGAGTCACTATTGCGCTCCCATTGTCATACACAGGGTAAATAGCACTGGAATATGTTCCCAGCATGTACAGTGTATTGGACTGAAGAGGAGCTACTGTTCTTGTCAGGTTCCTAAGCAGAGTTGAACTAGATATGGCCCCTGTGTGTAGGAAGCACAGTTCTTTTGTTCTGAGCAAGCTCACTGTTCTGGCCCTATAGGAAACACAGTAGAGTAGAAGAGTGCTCTTTTCTCAAAAGCAGAGTGTGTTTCTTGTAAGGCGAGCTAGCGTTTGTTTCCCAGTCCTAAATGGAGTTGAGTTTCATGCAGTTTCTGGTCCTATGAGCAAGAGTAGTTTTCTGGTAAGAAGAGTCACTATTGTGCTCCCATTGTCATACACAGGGCAAAGAGCACTGGCGTCTGTTCCCAGCATGTACAGTGTTTGGACTGAAGAGGATCTACTGTTCTTGAAACGTTCCTAAGCAGAATTGAACTAGATATGGCCGTGTGTGTAGGAAGCACAGTTCTTTTGTTCTGAGCAAGCTCACTGTTCTGTCCCCATAGGAAACACAGTAGAGTAGAAGTGTGCTCTTTTCTCAAAAGCAGAGTGTGTTTCTTGTACGGCGAGGTAGCTTTTGTTTCCCAGTCCTAAATGGAGTTGAATCCCATGCAGTTTCTGGTCCTATGAGCAAGAGTTATTTTCTGGTAAGAAGAGTCACTATTGCGCTCCCATTGTCATACACAGGGCAAATAGCATTGGCGTCGGTTCCCAGCATGTACAGTGTAATGGACTGAAGAGAATCTACTGTTCTTCTCAGTTTCCTAAGAGGAGTTGAACTAGATATGGCCCGTGTGTATAAGAAGCACAGTTCTTTTGTTCTGAGAAAGCTCACTGTGCGACACCATAGGAACCGCAGTAGAGTAGAAGAGTGCTCTTTTCTCAAAAGCAGACTGTGTTTCTTGAAAGGCGAGCCAGTGTTTGTTTTCCAGTCAGAAATGGAGTTGAATCACATGCAGATTCTGGTCGTATGAGCAAGAGTTGTTTTCTGTAAAGAAGAGTCACTATTGCGCTCCAATTTACATACACAGGGCAAATAGCACTGGCATCTGTTCCCAGCAAGTACAGTGTATTGGACTGAAGAGGAGCTACTGTTCTTGTCAATTTCCTAAGCAGAGATGAACTAGATATGGCCCCTGTGTGTAGGAAGCACAGTTCTTTTTTTCTGAGCAAGTTCACTGTCCTGGCCCTATAGGAAACACAGTAGAGTAGAAGAGTGCTCTTTTCTCAAAAGCAGAGTGTGTTTCTTGTAAGGCGAGCTAGCGTTTGTTTCCCAGTCCTAAATGGAGTTGAATCACATGCAGTTTTTGGTCCTACCAGCAAGAGTTGTTTGCTAGTAAGGAAAGTCACTATTGTGCTCCCTTAGCCATACACAGTGCAAATAGCACTCGCGTCTGTTTCCAGCAAGTACAGTGTAATGGACTGAAGAGGATCTACGGTTCTTGTCAGTTTCCTAAGCAGAGTTGAACTAGATATGGCCCGTGTGTAGGAAGCACAGTTCTTTTGTTTTGAGCAAGCTCAGTGTTCGGAACACATAGGAAACACAGTAGAGTAGAAGAGTGCTCTTTTCTCAAAAGCAGAGTGTGTTTCTTGAAAGGCGAGCTAGTATTTGTTTCCCAGTCAGAAATGGAGTTGAATCCCATGCAGTTTGTGGTCCTACGAGCAAGAGTTGTTTTCTGGTAAGAAGAGTCACTATTGCGCTCCCATTGTCATACACAGGGCAAATAGCACTGGCATCTGTTCCCAGCATCTACAGTGTATTGGACTGAAGAGGAGCTACTGTTCTTGTCAGTTTCCTAAGCAGAGTTGAACTAGATATGGCCCCTGTGTGTAGGAAGCACAGTTCTTTTGTTCTGAGCAAGCTGACTGTTCTGGGCCTAAACGAAACACAGTAGAGTAGAAGAGTGCTCTTTTCTCAAAAGCAGAGTGTGTTTCTTGTAAGGCGAGCTAGCGTTTGTTTCCCAGTCCTAAATGGAGTTGAGTTTCATGCAGTTTCTGGTCATATGAGCAAGAGTAGTTTTCTGGTAAGAAGAGTCACTATTGTGCTCCCATTGTCATACACAGGGCACATAGCATTCACGTATGTTCCCAGCATGTACAGTGTATTGGACTGAAAAGGATCTATTGGTCTTGTCAGTTTCCTAAGCAGAATTGAACTAGATATGGCCATGTATGTAGGAAGCACAGTTCTTTTGTTCTGAGCAAGCTCTCTGTTCTGGCCCTATAGGAAACACAGTAGAGTAGAAGTGTGCTCTTTTCTCAAAAGAAGAGTGTGTTTCTTGTAAGGCGAGCTAGCGTTTCTTTCCCAGTCCTAAATGGAGTTGAATCACATGCAGTTTTTGGTCCTATGAGCAAAAGTTGTTTTCTGGTAAGGAAAGTCACTATTGTGCTCTCATTGCCATACACAGTGCAAATTCCACTCGCGTCTGTTCCCAGCATGTACAGTGTATTGGACTGAAGAAGAGCTACTTCTCTTCTCTGTTTCCTAAGCAGAGTTGAACTAGATATGGCCCGTGTGTAGGAAGTACAGTACTTTTCTTCTGAGCAAGCTCACCGTTCTGGCCCTATAGGAAACACAGTAGAGAGGAAGAGTGCTCTTTTCTCAAAAGCAGAGTGTGTTTCTTCTAAGCCGAGCTAGCGTTTGTTGCCCAGTCCTAAATGGAGTTGAATCACATGCAGTTTCTGGTCCTACGAGCAAGAGTAGTTTTCTATAAGAAGACTCACTATTGCGCTCCCATTGCCATACACAGTGCAAATAGCACTGGCGTCGGTTCCCAGCATGTACAGTGTATTGGACTGAAGAGAATCTACTGTTCTTGTCAGGTTCCTAAGCAGATTTGAACTAGATATGGCCATGTGTGTAGGAAGCACAGTTCTTTTGTTCTGAGCAAGCTCACTGTTCGGACCCAATAGGAAACACAATAGAGTAGAAGAGTGCTCTTTTCTCAAAAGCAGAGTGTGTTTATTGTAAGGCTAGCTAGCGTTTGTTTCCCAGTCTTAAATGGAGTCGAATCACATGCAGTTTCTGGTCCTACGAGCAAGAGTTGTTTTCTGGTAATGAAAGTCACTATTGCGCTCCCATTGCCATACACTGTTCAAATAGCACTTGCCTCTGTTCCCAGCAAGTACAGTGTATTGGACTGAAGAGGATCTACTGTTCTTGTCAGTTTCCTAAGCAGAGTTGAACTAGATATGGCCCATGTGTAGGAAGCACAGTTCTTTTGTTCTGAGCAAGCTCAGTGTTCGGAAACCATAGGAAACACAGTAGAGTAGAAGAGTGCTCTTTTCTCAAAAGCAGAGTGTGTTTCTTTAAAGGCGAGCTAGTGTTTGTTTCCCAGTCAGAAATGGAGTTGAATCCCGTGCAGTTTCTGGTCCTACGAGCAAGAGTTGTTTTCTGGTAAGAAGAGTCACTATTGCGCTCCCATTGTCATACACAGGGTAAATAGCACTGGAATATGTTCCCAGCATGTACAGTGTATTGGACTGAAGAGGAGCTACTGTTCTTGTCAGGTTCCTAAGCAGAGTTGAACTAGATATGGCCCCTGTGTGTAGGAAGCACAGTTCTTTTGTTCTGAGCAAGCTCACTGTTCTGGCCCTATAGGAAACACAGTAGAGTAGAAGAGTGCTCTTTTCTCAAAAGCAGAGTGTGTTTCTTGTAAGGCGAGCTAGCGTTTGTTTCCCAGTCCTAAATGGAGTTGAGTTTCATGCAGTTTCTGGTCCTATGAGCAAGAGTAGTTTTCTGGTAAGAAGAGTCACTATTGTGCTCCCATTGTCATACACAGGGCAAATAGCACTGGCGTCTGTTCCCAGCATGTACAGTGTTTGGACTGAAGAGGATCTACTGTTCTTGAAACGTTCCTAAGCAGAATTGAACTAGATATGACCGTGTGTGTAGGAAGCACAGTTCTTTTGTTCTGAGCAAGCTCACTGTTCGGTCCCCATAGGAAACACAGTAGAGTAGAAGTGTGCTCTTTTCTCAAAAGCAGAGTGTGTTTCTTGTACGGCGAGGTAGCTTTTGTTTCCCAGTCCTAAATGGAGTTGAATCCCATGCAGTTTCTGGTCCTATGAGAAAGAGTTATTTTCTGGTAAGAAGAGTCACTATTGCGCTCCCATTGTCATACACAGGGCAAATAGCATTGGCGTCGGTTCCCAGCATGCACAGTGTAATGGACTGAAGAGAATCTACTGTTCTTCTCAGTTTCCTAAGAGGAGTTGAACTAGATATGGCCCGTGTGTATAAGAAGCACAGTTCTTTTGTTCTGAGAAAGCTCACTGTGCGACACCATAGGAACCGCAGTAGAGTAGAAGAGTGCTCTTTTCTCAAAAGCAGACTGTGTTTCTTGAAAGGCGAGCCAGTGTTTGTTTTCCAGTCAGAAATGGAGTTGAATCACATGCAGATTCTGGTCGTATGAGCAAGAGTTGTTTTCTGTAAAGAAGAGTCACTATTGCGCTCCAATTTACATACACAGGGCAAATAGCACTGGCATCTGTTCCCAGCAAGTACAGTGTATTGGACTGAAGAGGAGCTACTGTTCTTGTCAATTTCCTAAGCAGAGATGAACTAGATATGGCCCCTGTGTGTAGGAAGCACAGTTCTTTTTTTCTGAGCAAGTTCACTGTCCTGGCCCTATAGGAAACACAGTAGAGTAGAAGAGTGCTCTTTTCTCAAAAGCAGAGTGTGTTTCTTGTAAGGCGAGCTAGCGTTTGTTTCCCAGTCCTAATTGGAGTTGAATCACATGCAGTTTTTGGTCCTACCAGCAAGAGTTGTTTGCTAGTAAGGAAAGTCACTATTGTGCTCCCTTAGCCATACACAGTGCAAATAGCACTCGCGTCTGTTTCCAGCAAGTACAGTGTAATGGACTGAAGAGGATCTACGGTTCTTGTCAGTTTCCTAAGCAGAGTTGAACTAGATATGGCCCGTGTGTAGGAAGCACAGTTCTTTTGTTTTGAGCAAGCTCAGTGTTCGGAACACATAGGAAACACAGTAGAGTAGAAGAGTGCTCTTTTCTCAAAAGCAGAGTGTGTTTCTTGAAAGGCGAGCTAGTATTTGTTTCCCAGTCAGAAATGGAGTTGAATCCCATGCAGTTTGTGGTCCTACGAGCAAGAGTTGTTTTCTGGTAAGAAGAGTCACTATTGCGCTCCCATTGTCATACACAGGGCAAATAGCACTGGCATCTGTTCCCAGCATCTACAGTGTATTGGACTGAAGAGGAGCTACTGTTCTTGTCAGTTTCCTAAGCAGAGTTGAACTAGATATGGCCCCTGTGTGTAGGAAGCACAGTTCTTTTGTTCTGAGCAAGCTGACTGTTCTGGGCCTAAAGGAAACACAGTAGAGTAGAAGAGTGCTCTTTTCTCAAAAGCAGAGTGTGTTTCTTGTAAGGCGAGCTAGCGTTTGTTTCCCAGTCCTAAATGGAGTTGAGTTTCATGCAGTTTCTGGTCCTATGAGCAAGAGTAGTTTTCTGGTAAGAAGAGTCACTATTGTGCTCCCATTGTCATACACAGGGCACATAGCACTCACGTATGTTCCCAGCATGTACAGTGTATTGGACTGAAAAGGATCTATTGGTCTTGTCAGTTTCCTAAGCAGAATTGAACTAGATATGGCCATGTATGTAGGAAGCACAGTTCTTTTGTTCTGAGCAAGCTCTCTGTTCTGGCCCTATAGGAAACACAGTAGAGTAGAAGTGTGCTCTTTTCTCAAAAGAAGAGTGTGTTTCTTGTAAGGCGAGCTAGCGTTTCTTTCCCAGTCCTAAATGGAGTTGAATCACATGCAGTTTTTGGTCCTATGAGCAAAAGTTGTTTTCTGGTAAGGAAAGTCACTATTGTGCTCTCATTGCCATACACAGTGCAAATTCCACTCGCGTCTGTTCCCAGCATGTACAGTGTATTGGACTGAAGAAGAGCTACTTCTCTTCTCTGTTTCCTAAGCAGAGTTGAACTAGATATGGCCCGTGTGTAGGAAGTACAGTACTTTTCTTCTGAGCAAGCTCACCGTTCTGGCCCTATAGGAAACACAGTAGAGAGGAAGAGTGCTCTTTTCTCAAAAGCAGAGTGTGTTTCTTCTAAGCCGAGCTAGCGTTTGTTGCCCAGTCCTAAATGGAGTTGAATCACATGCAGTTTCTGGTCCTACGAGCAAGAGTAGTTTTCTATAAGAAGACTCACTATTGCGCTCCCATTGCCATACACAGTGCAAATAGCACTGGCGTCGGTTCCCAGCATGTACAGTGTATTGGACTGAAGAGAATCTACTGTTCTTGTCAGGTTCCTAAGCAGATTTGAACTAGATATGGCCATGTGTGTAGGAAGCACAGTTCTTTTGTTCTGAGCAAGCTCACTGTTCGGACCCAATAGGAAACACAATAGAGTAGAAGAGTGCTCTTTTCTCAAAAGCAGAGTGTGTTTATTGTAAGGCTAGCTAGCGTTTGTTTCCCAGTCTTAAATGGAGTCGAATCACATGCAGTTTCTGGTCCTACGAGCAAGAGTTGTTTTCTGGTAATGAAAGTCACTATTGCGCTCCCATTGCCATACACTGTTCAAATAGCACTTGCCTCTGTTCCCAGCAAGTACAGTGTATTGGACTGAAGAGGATCTACTGTTCTTGTCAGTTTCCTAAGCAGAGTTGAACTAGATATGGCCCATGTGTAGGAAGCACAGTTCTTTTGTTCTGAGCAAGCTCAGTGTTCGGAAACCATAGGAAACACAGTAGAGTAGAAGAGTGCTCTTTTCTCAAAAGCAGAGTGTGTTTCTTTAAAGGCGAGCTAGTGTTTGTTTCCCAGTCAGAAATGGAGTTGAATCCCGTGCAGTTTCTGGTCCTACGAGCAAGAGTTGTTTTCTGGTAAGAAGAGTCACTATTGCGCTCCCATTGTCATACACAGGGTAAATAGCTCTGGAATATGTTCCCAGCATGTACAGTGTATTGGACTGAAGAGGAGCTACTGTTCTTGTCAGGTTCCTAAGCAGAGTTGAACTAGATATGGCCCCTGTGTGTAGGAAGCACAGTTCTTTTGTTCTGAGCAAGCTCACTGTTCTGGCCCTATAGGAAACACAGTAGAGTAGAAGAGTGCTCTTTTCTCAAAAGCAGAGTGTGTTTCTTGTAAGGCGAGCTAGCGTTTGTTTCCCAGTCCTAAATGGAGTTGAGTTTCATGCAGTTTCTGGTCCTATGAGCAAGAGTAGTTTTCTGGTAAGAAGAGTCACTATTGTGCTCCCATTGTCATACACAGGGCAAATAGCACTGGCGTCTGTTCCCAGCATGTACAGTGTTTGGACTGAAGAGGATCTACTGTTCTTGAAACGTTCCTAAGCAGAATTGAACTAGATATGACCGTGTGTGTAGGAAGCACAGTTCTTTTGTTCTGAGCAAGCTCACTGTTCGGTCCCCATAGGAAACACAGTAGAGTAGAAGTGTGCTCTTTTCTCAAAAGCAGAGTGTGTTTCTTGTACGGCGAGGTAGCTTTTGTTTCCCAGTCCTAAATGGAGTTGAATCCCATGCAGTTTCTGGTCCTATGAGCAAGAGTTATTTTCTGGTAAGAAGAGTCACTATTGCGCTCCCATTGTCATACACAGGGCAAATAGCATTGGCGTCGGTTCCCAGCATGTACAGTGTAATGGACTGAAGAGAATCTACTGTTCTTCTCAGTTTCCTAAGAGGAGTTGAACTAGATATGGCCCGTGTGTATAAGAAGCACAGTTCTTTTGTTCTGAGAAAGCTCACTGTGCGACACCATAGGAACCGCAGTAGAGTAGAAGAGTGCTCTTTTCTCAAAAGCAGACTGTGTTTCTTGAAAGGCGAGCCAGTGTTTGTTTTCCAGTCAGAAATGGAGTTGAATCACATGCAGATTCTGGTCGTATGAGCAAGAGTTGTTTTCTGTAAAGAAGAGTCACTATTGCGCTCCAATTTACATACACAGGGCAAATAGCACTGGCATCTGTTCCCAGCAAGTACAGTGTATTGGACTGAAGAGGAGCTACTGTTCTTGTCAATTTCCTAAGCAGAGATGAACTAGATATGGCCCCTGTGTGTAGGAAGCACAGTTCTTTTTTTCTGAGCAAGTTCACTGTCCTGGCCCTATAGGAAACACAGTAGAGTAGAAGAGTGCTCTTTTCTCAAAAGCAGAGTGTGTTTCTTGTAAGGCGAGCTAGCGTTTGTTTCCCAGTCCTAAATGGAGTTGAATCACATGCAGTTTTTGGTCCTACCAGCAAGAGTTGTTTGCTAGTAAGGAAAGTCACTATTGTGCTCCCTTAGCCATACACAGTGCAAATAGCACTCGCGTCTGTTTCCAGCAAGTACAGTGTAATGGACTGAAGAGGATCTACGGTTCTTGTCAGTTTCCTAAGCAGAGTTGAACTAGATATGGCCCGTGTGTAGGAAGCACAGTTCTTTTGTTTTGAGCAAGCTCAGTGTTCGGAACACATAGGAAACACAGTAGAGTAGAAGAGTGCTCTTTTCTCAAAAGCAGAGTGTGTTTCTTGAAAGGCGAGCTAGTATTTGTTTCCCAGTCAGAAATGGAGTTGAATCCCATGCAGTTTGTGGTCCTACGAGCAAGAGTTGTTTTCTGGTAAGAAGAGTCACTATTGCGCTCCCATTGTCATACACAGGGCAAATAGCACTGGCATCTGTTCCCAGCATCTACAGTGTATTGGACTGAAGAGGAGCTACTGTTCTTGTCAGTTTCCTAAGCAGAGTTGAACTAGATATGGCCCCTGTGTGTAGGAAGCACAGTTCTTTTGTTCTGAGCAAGCTGACTGTTCTGGGCCTAAAGGAAACACAGTAGAGTAGAAGAGTGCTCTTTTCTCAAAAGCAGAGTGTGTTTCTTGTAAGGCGAGCTAGCGTTTGTTTCCCAGTCCTAAATGGAGTTGAGTTTCATGCAGTTTCTGGTCCTATGAGCAAGAGTAGTTTTCTGGTAAGAAGAGTCACTATTGTGCTCCCATTGTCATACACAGGGCACATAGCACTCACGTATGTTCCCAGCATGTACAGTGTATTGGACTGAAAAGGATCTATTGGTCTTGTCAGTTTCCTAAGCAGAATTGAACTAGATATGGCCATGTATGTAGGAAGCACAGTTCTTTTGTTCTGAGCAAGCTCTCTGTTCTGGCCCTATAGGAAACACAGTAGAGTAGAAGTGTGCTCTTTTCTCAAAAGAAGAGTGTGTTTCTTGTAAGGCGAGCTAGCGTTTCTTTCCCAGTCCTAAATGGAGTTGAATCACATGCAGTTTTTGGTCCTATGAGCAAAAGTTGTTTTCTGGTAAGGAAAGTCACTATTGTGCTCTCATTGCCATACACAGTGCAAATTCCACTCGCGTCTGTTCCCAGCATGTACAGTGTATTGGACTGAAGAAGAGCTACTTCTCTTCTCTGTTTCCTAAGCAGAGTTGAACTAGATATGGCCCGTGTGTAGGAAGTACAGTACTTTTCTTCTGAGCAAGCTCACCGTTCTGGCCCTATAGGAAACACAGTAGAGAGGAAGAGTGCTCTTTTCTCAAAAGCAGAGTGTGTTTCTTCTAAGCCGAGCTAGCGTTTGTTGCCCAGTCCTAAATGGAGTTGAATCACATGCAGTTTCTGGTCCTACGAGCAAGAGTAGTTTTCTATAAGAAGACTCACTATTGCGCTCCCATTGCCATACACAGTGCAAATAGCACTGGCGTCGGTTCCCAGCATGTACAGTGTATTGGACTGAAGAGAATCTACTGTTCTTGTCAGGTTCCTAAGCAGATTTGAACTAGATATGGCCATGTGTGTAGGAAGCACAGTTCTTTTGTTCTGAGCAAGCTCACTGTTCGGACCCAATAGGAAACACAATAGAGTAGAAGAGTGCTCTTTTCTCAAAAGCAGAGTGTGTTTATTGTAAGGCTAGCTAGCGTTTGTTTCCCAGTCTTAAATGGAGTCGAATCACATGCAGTTTCTGGTCCTACGAGCAAGAGTTGTTTTCTGGTAATGAAAGTCACTATTGCGCTCCCATTGCCATACACTGTTCAAATAGCACTTGCCTCTGTACCCAGCAAGTACAGTGTATTGGACTGAAGAGGATCTACTGTTCTTGTCAGTTTCCTAAGCAGAGTTGAACTAGATATGGCCCATGTGTAGGAAGCACAGTTCTTTTGTTCTGAGCAAGCTCAGTGTTCGGAAACCATAGGAAACACAGTAGAGTAGAAGAGTGCTCTTTTCTCAAAAGCAGAGTGTGTTTCTTTAAAGGCGAGCTAGTGTTTGTTTCCCAGTCAGAAATGGAGTTGAATCCCGTGCAGTTTCTGGTCCTACGAGCAAGAGTTGTTTTCTGGTAAGAAGAGTCACTATTGCGCTCCCATTGTCATACACAGGGTAAATAGCACTGGAATATGTTCCCAGCATGTACAGTGTATTGGACTGAAGAGGAGCTACTGTTCTTGTCAGGTTCCTAAGCAGAGTTGAACTAGATATGGCCCCTGTGTGTAGGAAGCACAGTTCTTTTGTTCTGAGCAAGCTCACTGTTCTGGCCCTATAGGAAACACAGTAGAGTAGAAGAGTGCTCTTTTCTCAAAAGCAGAGTGTGTTTCTTGTAAGGCGAGCTAGCGTTTGTTTCCCAGTCCTAAATGGAGTTGAGTTTCATGCAGTTTCTGGTCCTATGAGCAAGAGTAGTTTTCTGGTAAGAAGAGTCACTATTGTGCTCCCATTGTCATACACAGGGCAAATAGCACTGGCGTCTGTTCCCAGCATGTACAGTGTTTGGACTGAAGAGGATCTACTGTTCTTGAAACGTTCCTAAGCAGAATTGAACTAGATATGACCGTGTGTGTAGGAAGCACAGTTCTTTTGTTCTGAGCAAGCTCACTGTTCGGTCCCCATAGGAAACACAGTAGAGTAGAAGTGTGCTCTTTTCTCAAAAGCAGAGTGTGTTTCTTGTACGGCGAGGTAGCTTTTGTTTCCCAGTCCTAAATGGAGTTGAATCCCATGCAGTTTCTGGTCCTATGAGAAAGAGTTATTTTCTGGTAAGAAGAGTCACTATTGCGCTCCCATTGTCATACACAGGGCAAATAGCATTGGCGTCGGTTCCCAGCATGTACAGTGTAATGGACTGAAGAGAATCTACTGTTCTTCTCAGTTTCCTAAGAGGAGTTGAACTAGATATGGCCCGTGTGTATAAGAAGCACAGTTCTTTTGTTCTGAGAAAGCTCACTGTGCGACACCATAGGAACCGCAGTAGAGTAGAAGAGTGCTCTTTTCTCAAAAGCAGACTGTGTTTCTTGAAAGGCGAGCCAGTGTTTGTTTTCCAGTCAGAAATGGAGTTGAATCACATGCAGATTCTGGTCGTATGAGCAAGAGTTGTTTTCTGTAAAGAAGAGTCACTATTGCGCTCCAATTTACATACACAGGGCAAATAGCACTGGCATCTGTTCCCAGCAAGTACAGTGTATTGGACTGAAGAGGAGCTACTGTTCTTGTCAATTTCCTAAGCAGAGATGAACTAGATATGGCCCCTGTGTGTAGGAAGCACAGTTCTTTTTTTCTGAGCAAGTTCACTGTCCTGGCCCTATAGGAAACACAGTAGAGTAGAAGAGTGCTCTTTTCTCAAAAGCAGAGTGTGTTTCTTGTAAGGCGAGCTAGCGTTTGTTTCCCAGTCCTAAATGGAGTTGAATCACATGCAGTTTTTGGTCCTACCAGCAAGAGTTGTTTGCTAGTAAGGAAAGTCACTATTGTGCTCCCTTAGCCATACACAGTGCAAATAGCACTCGCGTCTGTTTCCAGCACGTACAGTGTAATGGACTGAAGAGGATCTACGGTTCTTGTCAGTTTCCTAAGCAGAGTTGAACTAGATATGGCCCGTGTGTAGGAAGCACAGTTCTTTTGTTTTGAGCAAGCTCAGTGTTCGGAACACATAGGAAACACAGTAGAGTAGAAGAGTGCTCTTTTCTCAAAAGCAGAGTGTGTTTCTTGAAAGGCGAGCTAGTATTTGTTTCCCAGTCAGAAATGGAGTTGAATCCCATGCAGTTTGTGGTCCTACGAGCAAGAGTTGTTTTCTGGTAAGAAGAGTCACTATTGCGCTCCCATTGTCATACACAGGGCAAATAGCACTGGCATCTGTTCCCAGCATCTACAGTGTATTGGACTGAAGAGGAGCTACTGTTCTTGTCAGTTTCCTAAGCAGAGTTGAACTAGATATGGCCCCTGTGTGTAGGAAGCACAGTTCTTTTGTTCTGAGCAAGCTGACTGTTCTGGGCCTAAAGGAAACACAGTAGAGTAGAAGAGTGCTCTTTTCTCAAAAGCAGAGTGTGTTTCTTGTAAGGCGAGCTAGCGTTTGTTTCCCAGTCCTAAATGGAGTTGAGTTTCATGCAGTTTCTGGTCCTATGAGCAAGAGTAGTTTTCTGGTAAGAAGAGTCACTATTGTGCTCCCATTGTCATACACAGGGCACATAGCACTCACATATGTTCCCAGCATGTACAGTGTATTGGACTGAAAAGGATCTATTGGTCTTGTCAGTTTCCTAAGCAGAATTGAACTAGATATGGCCATGTATGTAGGAAGCACAGTTCTTTTGTTCTGAGCAAGCTCTCTGTTCTGGCCCTATAGGAAACACAGTAGAGTAGAAGTGTGCTCTTTTCTCAAAAGAAGAGTGTGTTTCTTGTAAGGCGAGCTAGCGTTTCTTTCCCAGTCCTAAATGGAGTTGAATCACATGCAGTTTTTGGTCCTATGAGCAAAAGTTGTTTTCTGGTAAGGAAAGTCACTATTGTGCTCTCATTGCCATACACAGTGCAAATTCCACTCGCGTCTGTTCCCAGCATGTACAGTGTATTGGACTGAAGAAGAGCTACTTCTCTTCTCTGTTTCCTAAGCAGAGTTGAACTAGATATGGCCCGTGTGTAGGAAGTACAGTACTTTTCTTCTGAGCAAGCTCACCGTTCTGGCCCTATAGGAAACACAGTAGAGAGGAAGAGTGCTCTTTTCTCAAAAGCAGAGTGTGTTTCTTCTAAGCCGAGCTAGCGTTTGTTGCCCAGTCCTAAATGGAGTTGAATCACATGCAGTTTCTGGTCCTACGAGCAAGAGTAGTTTTCTATAAGAAGACTCACTATTGCGCTCCCATTGCCATACACAGTGCAAATAGCACTGGCGTCGGTTCCCAGCATGTACAGTGTATTGGACTGAAGAGAATCTACTGTTCTTGTCAGGTTCCTAAGCAGATTTGAACTAGATATGGCCATGTGTGTAGGAAGCACAGTTCTTTTGTTCTGAGCAAGCTCACTGTTCGGACCCAATAGGAAACACAATAGAGTAGAAGAGTGCTCTTTTCTCAAAAGCAGAGTGTGTTTATTGTAAGGCTAGCTAGCGTTTGTTTCCCAGTCTTAAATGGAGTCGAATCACATGCAGTTTCTGGTCCTACGAGCAAGAGTTGTTTTCTGGTAATGAAAGTCACTATTGCGCTCCCATTGCCATACACTGTTCAAATAGCACTTGCCTCTGTTCCCAGCAAGTACAGTGTATTGGACTGAAGAGGATCTACTGTTCTTGTCAGTTTCCTAAGCAGAGTTGAACTAGATATGGCCCATGTGTAGGAAGCACAGTTCTTTTGTTCTGAGCAAGCTCAGTGTTCGGAAACCATAGGAAACACAGTAGAGTAGAAGAGTGCTCTTTTCTCAAAAGCAGAGTGTGTTTCTTTAAAGGCGAGCTAGTGTTTGTTTCCCAGTCAGAAATGGAGTTGAATCCCGTGCAGTTTCTGGTCCTACGAGCAAGAGTTGTTTTCTGGTAAGAAGAGTCACTATTGCGCTCCCATTGTCATACACAGGGTAAATAGCACTGGAATATGTTCCCAGCATGTACAGTGTATTGGACTGAAGAGGAGCTACTGTTCTTGTCAGGTTCCTAAGCAGAGTTGAACTAGATATGGCCCCTGTGTGTAGGAAGCACAGTTCTTTTGTTCTGAGCAAGCTCACTGTTCTGGCCCTATAGGAAACACAGTAGAGTAGAAGAGTGCTCTTTTCTCAAAAGCAGAGTGTGTTTCTTGTAAGGCGAGCTAGCGTTTGTTTCCCAGTCCTAAATGGAGTTGAGTTTCATGCAGTTTCTGGTCCTATGAGCAAGAGTAGTTTTCTGGTAAGAAGAGTCACTATTGTGCTCCCATTGTCATACACAGGGCAAATAGCACTGGCGTCTGTTCCCAGCATGTACAGTGTTTGGACTGAAGAGGATCTACTGTTCTTGAAACGTTCCTAAGCAGAATTGAACTAGATATGACCGTGTGTGTAGGAAGCACAGTTCTTTTGTTCTGAGCAAGCTCACTGTTCGGTCCCCATAGGAAACACAGTAGAGTAGAAGTGTGCTCTTTTCTCAAAAGCAGAGTGTGTTTCTTGTACGGCGAGGTAGCTTTTGTTTCCCAGTCCTAAATGGAGTTGAATCCCATGCAGTTTCTGGTCCTATGAGAAAGAGTTATTTTCTGGTAAGAAGAGTCACTATTGCGCTCCCATTGTCATACACAGGGCAAATAGCATTGGCGTCGGTTCCCAGCATGTACAGTGTAATGGACTGAAGAGAATCTACTGTTCTTCTCAGTTTCCTAATAGGAGTTGAACTAGATATGGCCCGTGTGTATAAGAAGCACAGTTCTTTTGTTCTGAGAAAGCTCACTGTGCGACACCATAGGAACCGCAGTAGAGTAGAAGAGTGCTCTTTTCTCAAAAGCAGACTGTGTTTCTTGAAAGGCGAGCCAGTGTTTGTTTTCCAGTCAGAAATGGAGTTGAATCACATGCAGATTCTGGTCGTATGAGCAAGAGTTGTTTTCTGTAAAGAAGAGTCACTATTGCGCTCCAATTTACATACACAGGGCAAATGGCACTGGCATCTGTTCCCAGCAAGTACAGTGTATTGGACTGAAGAGGAGCTACTGTTCTTGTCAATTTCCTAAGCAGAGATGAACTAGATATGGCCCCTGTGTGTAGGAAGCACAGTTCTTTTTTTTTGAGCAAGTTCACTGTCCTGGCCCTATAGGAAACACAGTAGAGTAGAAGAGTGCTCTTTTCTCAAAAGCAGAGTGTGTTTCTTGTAAGGCGAGCTAGCGTTTGTTTCCCAGTCCTAAATGGAGTTGAATCACATGCAGTTTTTGGTCCTACCAGCAAGAGTTGTTTGCTAGTAAGGAAAGTCACTATTGTGTTCCCTTAGCCATATACAGTGCAAATAGCACTCGCGTCTGTTTCCAGCAAGTACAGTGTAATGGACTGAAGAGGATCTACGGTTCTTGTCAGTTTCCTAAGCAGAGTTGAACTAGATATGGCCCGTGTGTAGGAAGCACAGTTCTTTTGTTTTGAGCAAGCTCAGTGTTCGGAACACATAGGAAACACAGTAGAGTAGAAGAGTGCTCTTTTCTCAAAAGCAGAGTGTGTTTCTTGAAAGGCGAGCTAGTATTTGTTTCCCAGTCAGAAATGGAGTTGAATCCCATGCAGTTTGTGGTCCTACGAGCAAGAGTTGTTTTCTGGTAAGAAGAGTCACTATTGCGCTCCCATTGTCATACACAGGGCAAATAGCACTGGCATCTGTTCCCAGCATCTACAGTGTATTGGACTGAAGAGGAGCTACTGTTCTTGTCAGTTTCCTAAGCAGAGTTGAACTAGATATGGCCCCTGTGTGTAGGAAGCACAGTTCTTTTGTTCTGAGCAAGCTGACTGTTCTGGGCCTAAAGGAAACACAGTAGAGTAGAAGAGTGCTCTTTTCTCAAAAGCAGAGTGTGTTTCTTGTAAGGCGAGCTAGCGTTTGTTTCCCAGTCCTAAATGGAGTTGAGTTTCATGCAGTTTCTGGTCCTATGAGCAAGAGTAGTTTTCTGGTAAGAAGAATCACTATTGTGCTCCCATTGTCATACACAGGGCACATAGCACTCACGTATGTTCCCAGCATGTACAGTGTATTGGACTGAAAAGGATCTATTGGTCTTGTCAGTTTCCTAAGCAGAATTGAACTAGATATGGCCATGTATGTAGGAAGCACAGTTCTTTTGTTCTGAGCAAGCTCTCTGTTCTGGCCCTATAGGAAACACAGTAGAGTAGAAGTGTGCTCTTTTCTCAAAAGAAGAGTGTGTTTCTTGTAAGGCGAGCTAGCGTTTCTTTCCCAGTCCTAAATGGAGTTGAATCACATGCAGTTTTTGGTCCTATGAGCAAAAGTTGTTTTCTGGTAAGGAAAGTCACTATTGTGCTCTCATTGCCATACACAGTGCAAATTCCACTCGCGTCTGTTCCCAGCATGTACAGTGTATTGGACTGAAGAAGAGCTACTTCTCTTCTCTGTTTCCTAAGCAGAGTTGAACTAGATATGGCCCGCGTGTAGGAAGTACAGTACTTTTCTTCTGAGCAAGCTCACTGTTCTGGCCCTATAGGAAACACAGTAGAGAGGAAGAGTGCTCTTTTCTCAAAAGCAGAGTGTGTTTCCTCTAAGCCGAGCTAGCGTTTGTTGCCCAGTCCTAAATGGAGTTGAATCACATGCAGTTTCTGGTCCTACGAGCAAGAGTAGTTTTCTGATAAGAAGACTCACTATTGCGCTCCCATTGCCATACACAGTGCAAATAGCACTGGCGTCGGTTCCCAGCATGTACAGTGTATTGGACTGAAGAGAATCTACTGTTCTTGTCAGGTTCCTAAGCAGAATTGAACTAGATATGGCCATGTGTGTAGGAAGCACAGTTCTTTTGTTCTGAGCAAGCTCACTGTTCGGACCCAATAGGAAACACAATAGAGTAGAAGAGTGCTCTTTTCTCAAAAGCAGAGTGTGTTTATTGTAAGGCTAGCTAGCGTTTGTTTCCCAGTCTTAAATGGAGTCGAATCACATGCAGTTTCTGGTCCTACGAGCAAGAGTTGTTTTCTGGTAATGAAAGTCACTATTGCGCTCCCATTGCCATACACTGTTCAAATAGCACTTGCCTCTGTTCCCAGCAAGTACAGTGTATGGGACTGAAGAGGATCTACTGTTCTTGTCAGTTTCCTAAGCAGAGTTGAACTAGATATGGCCCATGTGTAGGAAGCACAGTTCTTTTGTTCTGAGCAAGCTCAGTGTTTGGAAACCATAGGAAACACAGTAGAGTAGAAGAGTGCTCTTTTCTCAAAAGCAGAGTGTGTTTCTTTAAAGGCGAGCTAGTGTTTGTTTCCCAGTCAGAAATGGAGTTGAATCCCGTGCAGTTTCTGGTCCTACGAGCAAGAGTTGTTTTCTGGTAAGAAGAGTCACTATTGCGCTCCCATTGTCATACAGAGGGTAAATAGCACTGGAATATGTTCCCAGCATGTACAGTGTATTGGACCGAAGAGGAGCTACTGTTCTTGTCAGGTTCCTAAGCAGAGTTGAACTAGATATGGCCCCTGTGTGTAGGAAGCACAGTTCTTTTGTTCTGAGCAAGCTGACTGTTCTGGGCCTAAAGGAAACACAGTAGAGTAGAAGAGTGCTCTTTTCTCAAAAGCAGAGTGTGTTTCTTGTAAGGCGAGCTAGCGTTTGTTTCCCAGTCCTAAATGGAGTTGAGTTTCATGCAGTTTCTGGTCCTATGAGCAAGAGTAGTTTTCTGGTAAGAAGAGTCACTATTGTGCTCCCATTGTCATACACAGGGCAAATAGCACTGGCGTCTGTTCCCAGCATGTACAGTGTTTGGACTGAAGAGGATCTACTGTTCTTGAAACGTTCCTAAGCACAATTGAACTAGATATGGCCGTGTGTGTAGGAAGCACAGTTCTTTTGTTCTGAGCAAGCTCACTGTTCGGTCCCCATAGGAAACACAGTAGAGTAGAATTGTGCTCTTTTCTCAAAAGCAGAGTGTGTTTCTTGTACGGCGAGGTAGCTTTTGTTTCCCACTCCTAAATGGAGTTGAATCCCAAGCAGTTTCTGGTCCTATGAGCAAGAGTTATTTTCTGGTAAGAAGAGTCACTATTGCGCTCCCATTGTCATACACAGGGCAAATAGCATTGGCGTCGGTTCCCAGCATGTACAGTGTAATGGACTGAAGAGAATCTACTGTTCTTCTCAGTTTCCTAAGAGGAGTTGAACTAGATATGGCCCGTGTGTATAAGAAGCACAGTTCTTTTGTTCTGAGAAAGCTCACTGTGCGACACCATAGGAACCACAGTAGAGTAGAAGAGTGCTCTTTTCTCAAAAGCAGACTGTGTTTCTTGAAAGGCGAGCCAGTGTTTGTTTTCCAGTCAGAAATGGAGTTGAATCACATGCAGATTCTGGTCGTATGAGCAAGAGTTGTTTTCTGTAAAGAAGAGTCACTATTGCGCTCCAATTTACATACACAGGGCAAATAGCACTGGCATCTGTTCCCAGCAAGTACAGTGTATTGGACTGAAGAGGATCTACTGTTCTTGTCAATTTCCTAAGCAGAGATGAACTAGATATGGCCCCTGTGTGTAGGAAGCACAGTTCTTTTTTTCTGAGCAAGTTCACTGTCCTGGCCCTATAGGAAACACAGTAGAGTAGAAGAGTGCTCTTTTCTCAAAAGCAGAGTGTGTTTCTTGTAAGGCGAGCTAGCGTTTGTTTCCCAGTCCTAAATGGAGTTGAATCACATGCAGTTTTTGGTCCTACCAGCAAGAGTTGTTTGCTAGTAAGGAAAGTCACTATTGTGGTCCCTTAGCCATACACCGTGCAAATAGCACTCGCGTCTGTTTCCAGCAAGTACAGTGTAATGGACTGAAGAGGATCTACGGTTCTTGTCAGTTTCCTAAGCAGAGTTGAACTAGATATGGCCCGTGTGTAGGAAGCACAGTTCTTTTGTTTTGAACAAGCTCAGTGTTCGGAACACATAGGAAACACAGTAGAGTAGAAGAGTGCTCTTTTCTCAAAAGCAGAGTGTGTTTCTTGAAAGGCGAGCTAGTGTTTGTTTCCCAGTCAGAAATGGAGTTGAATCCCATGCAGTTTGTGGTCCTACGAGCAAGAGTTGTTTTCTGGTAAGAAGAGTCACTATTGCGCTCCCATTGTCATACACAGGGCAAATAGCACTGGCATCTGTTCCCAGCATCTACAGTGTATTGGACTGAAGAGGAGCTACTGTTCTTGTCAGTTTCCTAAGCAGAGTTGAAGTAGATATGGCCACTGTGTGTAGGAAGCACAGTTCTTTTGTTCTGAGCAAGCTGACTGTTCTGGGCCTAAAGGAAACACAGTAGAGTAGAAGAGTGCTCTTTTCTCAAAAGCAGAGTGTGGTTCTTGTAAGGCAAGCTAGCGTTTGTTTCCCAGTCCTAAATGGAGTTGAGTCACATGCAGTTTTTGTTCCAAGGAGCAAGAGTAGTTTTCTGGTAAGAAGAGTCACTATTGTGCTCCCATTGTCATACACAGGGCATATAGCACTCACGTATGTTCCCAGCATGTACAGTGTATTGGACTGAAAAGGATCTATTGGTCTTGTCAGTTTCCTAAGCAGAATTGAACTAGATATGGCCATGTATGTAGGAAGCACAGTTCTTTTGTTCTGAGCAAGCTCTCTGTTCTGGCCCTATAGGAAACACAGTAGAGTAGAAGTGTGCTCTTTTCTCAAAAGAAGAGTGTGTTTCTTGTAAGGCGAGCTAGCGTTTCTTTCCCAGTCCTAAATGGAGTTGAATCACATGCAGTTTTTGGTCCTATGAGCAAAAGTTGTTTTCTGGTAAGGAAAGTCATTATTGTGCTCTCATTGCCATACACAGTGCAAATTCCACTCGCGTCTGTTCCCAGCATGTACAGTGTATTGGACTGAAGAAGAGCTACTTCTCTTCTCTGTTTCCTAAGCAGAGTTGAACTAGATATGGCCCGTGTGTAGGAAGTACAGTACTTTTCTTCTGAGCAAGCTCACTGTTCTGGCCCTATAGGAAACACAGTAGAGAGGAAGAGTGCTCTTTTCTCAAAAGCAGAGTGTGTTTCTTCTAAGCCGAGCTAGCGTTTGTTGCCCAGTCCTAAATGGAGTTGAATCACATGCAGTTTCTGGTCCTACGAGCAAGAGTAGTTTTCTGATAAGAAGACTCACTATTGCGCTCCCATTGCCATACACAGTGCAAATAGCACTGGCGTCGGTTCCCAGCATGTACAGTGTATTGGACTGAAGAGAATCTACTGTTCTTGTCATGTTCCTAAGCAGAATTGAACTAGATATGGCCATGTGTGTAGGAAGCACAGTTCTTTTGTTCTGAGCAAGCTCACTGTTCGGACCCAATAGGAAACACAATAGAGTAGAAGAGTGCTCTTTTCTCAAAAGCAGAGTGAGTTTATTGTAAGGCTAGCTAGCATTTGTTTCCCAGTCTTAAATGGAGTCGAATCACATGCAGTTTCTGGTCCTATGAGCAAGAGTTGTTTTCTGGTAATGAAAGTCATTATTGCGCTCCCATTGCCATACACTGTTCAAATAGCACTTGCCTCTGTTCCCAGCAAGTACAGTGTATTGGACTGAAGAGGAGCTACTCTTCTTCTCAGTTTCCTAAGCAGAGTTGAACCAGAAATGGCCCGTGTGTGTAGGAAGCACAGTTCTTTTGTTCTGAGCAAGCTCACTGTTCGGACCCCAAAAGAAACACAGTAGAGTAGAAGAGTGCTCTTTTCTCAAAAGCAGAGTGTGTTTCTTGTAAGGCGAGCTAGCGTTTGTTTCCCAGTCCTAAATGGAGTTGAGTTACATGCAGTTTCTGGTCCTATGAGCAAGAGTTGTTTTCTGGTAAGAAGAGTCACTATTGTGCTCCCATTGTCATACACAGGGCAAATAGCGCTGGCGTCTGTTCCCAGCAAGTACAGTGTATTGGACTGAAGAGGATCTACTGTTCTTGTCAGGTTCCTAATCAGAATTGAACTAGATATGGCTGTGTGTGTAGGAAGCACAGTTCTTTTGTTCGGAGCAAGCTCACTGTTCGGACCCCATAGGAAACACAGTAGAGTAGAAGCGTGCCCTTTTCTCAAAAGCAGAGTGTGTTTCTTGTAAGGCGAGCTACCGTTTGTTTCCCAGTCCTAAATGGAGTTGAGTTACATGCAGTTTCTGGTCCTATGAGCAAGAGTTGTTTTCTGGTAAAAGAGTCACTTTTGCACTCCCATTGCCATACACAGTGCAAATAGCACTCGCATCTGTTGCCCGCAAGTACAGTGTGTTTGACTGAAGAGGAGTTACTGTTCTTGTCAGTTTCCTAAGCAGAGTTGAACTACATATGGCCCGTGTGTGTAGGAAGCACAGTTCTTTTGTTCTGAGCAAGCTCATTGTTCTGGCCCTATAGGAAACACAGTAGAGTAGAAGAGTGCTCTATTGTCAAAAGCAGAGTGTGTTTCTTGTAAGGCGAGCTAGCGTTTTTTTCCCAGTCCTAAGTGGAATTGAGTCACATGGAGTTTTTGGTCGTACGAGCAAGAGTTGTTTTCTGGGAAGAAGAGTCACTGTTGTACTCCCATTGCCATATACAGTGCAAATAGCACTTGCATCTGTTCCCAGCAAGTACAGTGTATTGGACTGAAGAGGAGCTACTGTTCTTGTCAGTTTCCTAAGCAGAGTTGAACTACATATGGCCCGTGTGTGTAGGAAGCACAGTTCTTTTGTTCTGAGCAAGCTCACTGTTTGGACCCCATAGGAAACACAGTACAGTAGAAGAGTGCTTTTTCTCAAAAGCAGAGTGTGTTTCTTGTAAGGCGAGCTAGCATTTGTTTTTCAGTCCTAAATGGAGTTGAATCATATGCAGATTCTGGTCGTATGAGCAAGAGTTGTTTTCTGGTAAGAAGAGTCACTATTGCGCTCCCATTAACATACTCAGGGCAAATAGCACTGGCATCTGTTCCCAGCATGTACAGTGTATTGGACTGAAGAAGAGCTACTGTTCTTGTCAGTTTCCTAAGCAGAGATGAAGTAGATATGGCCCCTTTGTGTAGGAAGCACAGTTCTTTTTTCTGAGCAAGTTCACTGTTCTGGCCCTATAGGAAACACAGTAGAGTAGAAGTATGCTCTTTTTTCAAAAGCAGAGTATGTTTCTTGTAAGGCGAGCTAGCGATTGTTTCCCAGTCCTAAATGGAGTTGAATCACATGCAGTTTTTGGTCCTACCAGCAAGAGTTGTTTGCTAGTAAGGAAAGTCACTATTGTGCTCCCATAGCCATACACAGTGCAAATACACTCGCGTCTGTTTCCAGCAAGTACAGTGTATTGGACTGAAGAGGATCTACTATTCTTTTTAGTTTCCTAAGCAGAGTTGAACTCGATATGGCCCGTGTGTGTAGGAAGCACAGTTCTTTTGTTCTGAGCAAGCTCACTGTTCTGGCCCTGTAGGAAACACAGTAGAGTAGAAGAGTGCTCTTTTCCCAAAAGCAGAGTGTGTTTCTTGTGAGGCAAGCTATCGTTGGTTCCCAGTCCTAAATGGAGTTGAATCACATGCAGTTTCTGGTCCTACGAGCAAGAGTTGTTTTCTGGTAAGGAAAGTCACTATTGCGCTCCCATTGCCATACACAGTACAAATAGCACTCGCGTCTGTTCCCAGGAAGTACAGTGTATTGGACTGAACAGGAGCTACTGTTCTTCTCAGTTTCCTAAGCAGAGTTGAACTAGATATGGCCCGTGTGTGTAGGAAGCACAGTTCTTTTGTTCTGAGCAAGCTCACTGTTCGGACCCCATAAGAAACACAGTAGAGCAGAAGAGTGCTCTTTTCTCAAAAGCAGAGTGTGTTTCTTGTAAGGCGAGCTAGCGTTTCTTTCCCAGTCCTAAATTGAGTTGAATCACATGCAGTTTGGTCCTATGAGCAAGAGTTGTTTTCTGGTAAGGAATGTCACTATTGTGCTCTAATTGCCATACACAGTGCAAATTGTACTCGCGTCTGTTCCCAGCATGTACAGTGTATTGGACTGAAGAAGAGCTACTTTTCTTGTCAGTTTCATAAGCAGAGTTGAACTAGATATGGCCCGTGTGTGTAGGAAGTACAGTTCTTTTGTTCTGAGCAAGCTCACTCTTCTGGCCTACAAGAAACACAGTAGAGTAGAAGAGTGCTCTTTTCTCAAAAGCAGAGTGTGTTTCTTGTAAGGCGAGCTGGCTTTTGTTTCCCAGTCCTAAATGGAGTTCAGTCACATGCAGTTGGTGGTCCTACGAGCAAGAGTTGTTTTCTGGTAAGAAGAGTCACTATTGCTCTCCCATTGCCATACACAGTACAAATAGCACTCGCGTCTGTTCCCAGCAAGTACACTGTATTGGACTGAAGAGGAGCTACTGATCCAGTCAGTTTCCTAAACAGAGTTGAATTAGACATGGCCCATGTGTGTAGGAAGCACAGTTCTTTTGTTCTGAGCAAGCTCACTGTTCGGACGCCATAGGAAACACAGTAGAGTAGAAGAGTGCTCTTTTCTCAAAAGCAGAGAGTGTTTCTTGTAAGGCGAGCTAGCGTTTGTTTCCCAGTCATAAATGGAGTTGAGTTACAGGCAGTTTCTGGTCCTATGAGCAAGAGTTGTTTTCTGGTAAGAAGAGTCACTATTGCGCTCCCATTGTCATACACAGGGCAAACAGCGCTGGCGTCTGTTCCCAGCAAGTACAGTGTATTGGACTGAAGAGGATCTACTGTTCTTGTCAGGTTCCTAATCAGAATTGAACTAGATATGGCCATGTGTGTAGGAAGCACAGTTCTTTTGTTCTGAGCAAGCTCACTGTTCGGACCCCATAGGAAACACAGTAGAGTAGAATCGTGCCCTTTTCTCAAAGGCAGAGTGTGTTTCTTGTAAGGCGAGCTAGCGTTTGTTTCCCAGTCCTAAATGGAGTTGAATCACATGCAGTTTCTGTTCCTACGAGCAAGAGTTGTTTTCTGGTAAAAAGAGTCACTTTTGCACTTCCATTGCCATACACAGTGCAAATAGCACTCGCGTCTGTTGCCAGCAAGTACAGTGTATTTGACTGAAGAGGAGTTACTGTTCTTGTCAGTTTCCTAAGCAGAGTTGTACTAGATATGGCTCGTGTGTGTAGGAAGCACAGTTCTTTTGTTCTGAGCAAGCTCATTGTTCTGACCCTATAGGAAACACAGTAGAGTAGAAGAGTGCTCTTTTGTAAAAGGCAGAGTGTGTTTCTTGTAAGGCGAGCTAGCGTTTGTTTCCCAGTCCTAAATGGAATTGAGTCACATGGAGTTTTTGGTCGTACGAGCAAGAGTTGTTTTCTGGGAAGAAGAGTCACTGTTGTAATCCCATTGCCATATACAGTGCAAATAGCACTTGCATCTGTTCCCAGCAAGTACAGTGTATTGGACTGAAGAGGAGCTACTTTTCTTGTCAGTTTCCTAAGCAGAGTTGAACGACATATGGCCCGTGTGTGTAGGAAGCACAGTTCTTTTGTTCTGAGCAAGCTCACTGTTCGAACCCTATAGGAAACACAGTAGAGTAGAAGAGTGCTTTTTCTCAAAAGCAGAGTGTGTTTCTTGTAAGGCGAGCTAGCATTTGTTTCCCAATCCTAAATGGAGTTGAATCATATGCAGATTCTGGTCGTACGAGCAAGAGTTGTTTTCTGGTAAGAAGAGTCACTATTGCGCTCCCATTAACATACTCAGGGCAAATAGCACTGGCATCTCTTCCCAGCATGTACAGTGTATTGGACTGAAGAAGAGCTACTGTTCTTGTCAGTTTCCTAAGCAGAGATGAAGTAGATATGGCCCCTTTGTGTAGGAAGCACAGTTCTTTTTTCTGAGCAAGTTCACTGTCCTGGCCCTATAGGAAACACAGTAGAGTAGAAGAGTGCTCTTTTCTCAAAAGCAGAGTATGTTTCTTGTAAGGCAAGCTAGCGTTTGTTTCCCAGTCCTAAATGGAGTTGAATCACATGCAGTTTTTGGTCCTACCAGCAAGAGTTGTTTGCTAGTAAGGAAAGTCACTATTGTGCTCCCATTGCCATACACAGTGCAAATACACTTGCGTCTGTTTCCAGCAAGTACAGTTATTGGACTGAAGAGGATCTACTATTCTTGTCAGTTTCCTAAGCAGAGTTGAACTAGATATGGCCCGTGTGTGTAGGAAGCACAGTTCTTTTGTTCTGAGCAAGCTCACTGTTCTGGCCCTGTAGGAAACACAGTAGAGTAGAAGAGTGCTCTTTTCTCAAAAGCAGAGTGTGTTTCTTGTGAGGCAAGCTAGCGTTGGTTCCCAGTCCTAAATGGAGTTGAATCACATGCAGTTTCTGGTCCTACGAGCAAGAGTTGTTTTCTGGTAAGGAAAGTCACTATTGCGCTCCCATTGCCATACACAGTACAAATAGCACTCGCGTCTGTTGCCAGCAAGTACAGTGTATTTGACTGAAGAGGAGTTACTGTTCTTGTCAGTTTCCTAAGCAGAGTTGAACTAGATATGGCCCGTGTGTGTAGGAAGCACAGTTCTTTTGTTCTGAGCAAGCTCATTGTTCTGCCCCTATAGGAAACACAGTAGAGTAGAAGAGTGCTCTTATTTCAAAAGCAGAGTGTGTTTCTTGTAAGGCGTGCTAGCGTTTCTTTCCCAGTCCTAAATGGAATTGAGTCACATGGAGTTTTTGGTCGTATGAGCAAGAGTTGTTTTCTGGGAAGAAGAGTCACTGTTGTACTCCCATTGCCATATACAGTGCAAATAGCACTTGCATCTGTTCCCAGCAAGTACAGTGTATTGGACTGAAGAGGAGCTACTGTTCTTGTCAGTTTCCTAAGCAGAGTTGAACTACATATGGCCCTTGTGTAGGAAGCACAGTTCTTTTTTTCTGAGCAAGCTCACTGTTCGGACCCCATAGGAAACAGAGTAGGCTAGAAGAGTGCTCTTTTCTCAAAAGCAGAGTGTGTTTCTTGTAAGGCGAGCTAGCGTTTGTTTCCCAGTCCTAAATGGAGTTCAGTCACATGCAGTTTTTGGTCCAATGAACAAGAGTAGTTTTCTGGTAAGAAGAGTCACTATTGGGCTCCCATTGTCATACACAGGGCACATATCACTCACGTCTGTTCCCAGCATGTACAGTGTATTGGACTGAAAAGGATCTATTGGTCTTGTCAGTTTCCTAAGCAGAATTGAACTAGATATGGCCGTGTATGTAGGAAGCACAGTTCTTTTGTTCTGAGCAAGCTCTCTGTTCTTTCCCTATAGGAAACACAGTAGAGTAGAAGTGTGCTCTTTTCTCAAAAGCAGAGTGTGTTTCTTGTAAGGCGAGCTAGCGTTTCTTTCCCAGTCCTAAATGGAGTTGAATCACATGCAGTTTTTGGTCCTATGAGCAAAAGTTGTTTTCCGGTAAGGAATGTCACTATTGTGCTCTCATTGCCATACACAGTGCAAATAGCACTGGCGTCGGTTTCCAGCATGTACAGTGTATTGGAGTGAAGAGAATCTACTGTTCTTGTCAGGTTCCTAAGCAGAATTGAACTAGATATGGCCATGTGTGTAGGAAGCACAGTTCTTTTTTTCGGAGCAAGCTCACTGTTCGGACCCCATAGGAAACACAATAGATTAGAAGAGTGCTCTTTTCTCAAAAGCAGAGTGTGTTTCTTGTAAGGCTACCTAGCGTTTGTTTCCCAGTCTTAAATGGAGTTGAATCACATTCAGTTTCTGGTCTTACGAGCAATAGATGTTTTCTGGTAAGGTAAGTCACTATTGCGCTCCCATTGCCATACACAGTTCAAATAGCACTTGCGTCTGTTCCCAGCAAGTACAGTGTATTGGACTGAAGAGGAGCTACTCTTCTTGTCAGTTTCCTAAGCAGAGTTGAACCAGATATGGCCCGTGTGTGTAGGAAGCACAGGTCTTTTGTTCTGAGAAAGCTCACTTTTCGGATCCCATAGGAAACACAGTAGAGTAGAAGAGTGCTTTTTTCTCAAAAGCAGAGTGTGTTTCTTTTAAGGCAAGCTAGCGTTTGTTTCCCAGTCCTAATGGATTGAATCACATGCAGTTTGGTCCTATGAGCAAGAGTTGTTTTCTGGTAAGGAATGTCACTATTGCTCTCCCATTGCCATACAGAGTACAAATAGCACTCGCGTCTGTTCACAGCAAGTACTCTGTATTGGACTGAAGGGGAGCTACTGTTCCTGTCAGTTTCCTAAGCAGAGATGAATTAGACATGGCCCATGTGTGTAGGAATCACAGTTCTTTTGTTCTGAGCAAGCTCACTGTTCGGACCCCATAGGAAACACCGTAGAGTAGAAGAGTGCGCTTTTCTCAAAAGCAGAGTGTGTTTCTTGTAAGGCGAGCTAGCGTTTGTTTCCCAGTCCTAAATGGAGTTGAGTTACATGCAGTTTCTGGTCCTATGAGCAAGAGTTGTTTTCTGGTAAGAAGAGTCACTATTGTACTCCCATTGTCATACACAGGGCAAATAGCACTGGCGTCTGTTCCCAGCAAGTACAGTGTATTGGACTGAAGAGGATCTACTGTTCTTGTCAGGTTCCTAAGCAGAATTGAACTAGATATGGCCGTGTGTGTCGGAAGCACAGTTCTTTTGTTCTGAGCAAGCTCACTCTTCGGACCCCATAGGAAACACAGTAGAGTAGAAGCATGCCCTTTTCTCAAAAGCGGAGTGTGTTTCTTGTAAGGCGAGCTAGCGTTTGTTTCCCAGTCCTAAATGGAGTTGAATCACATGCAGTTTCTGTTCCTACGAGCAAGAGTTGTTTTCTGGTAAAAAGAGTCACTTTTGCACTCCCATTGCCATACACAGTGCAAACAGCACTCTTGTCTGTTCCCAGCAAGTACAGTGTATTTGACTGAAGAGGAGTTACTGTTCTTGTCAGTTTCCTAAGCAGAGTTGAACTAGATACGGCCCGTGTGTGTAGGAAACACAGTTCTTTTGTTCTGAGCAAGCTCACTGTTCGGACCCCATAGGAAACACAGTAGAGTAGAAGAGTGCTCTTTTCTCAAAAGCAGAGTGTGTTTCTTGTAAGGTGAGCTAGCGTTTGTTTCCCAGTCCTAAATGGAATTGAGTCACATGGAGTTTTTGGTCGTACGAGCAAGAGTTGTTTTTCTGTGAAGAAGAGTCACTGTTGTACTCCCATTGCAATACACAGTGCAAATAGCACTTGCATCTGTTCCCAGCAAGTACAGTGTATTGGACTGAAGAGGAGCTACTGTTCTTGTCAGTGTCCTAAGCAGAGTTGAACTACATATGGCCCGTGTGTGTAGGAAGCTCAGTTCTTTTGTTCTGAGCAAGTTCACTGTTCGGACCCCATAGAAAACACAGTAGAGTAGATGAGTGCTCTTTTCTCAAAAGCAGAGTGTGTTTCTTGTAAGGCGAGCTAGCGTTTGTTTCCCAGTCCTAAATGGAGTTGAATCACATGCAGATTTTGGTCGTAAGAGCAAGAGTTGTATTCTGGTAAGAAGAGTCACTATTGCGCTCCCATTAACATACTAAGGGCAAATAGCACTGGCATCTGTTCCCAGCATGTACAGTGTATTGGAATGAAGAGGAGCTACTGTTCTTGTCAGTTTCCTAAGTAGAGATGAACTAGATATGGCCCCTTTGTGTAGGAAGCACAGTTCTTTTTTTCTGAGCAAGTTCACTGTCCTGGCCCTATAGGAAACACAGTAGAGTAGAAGAGTGCTCTTTTCTCAAATGCAGAGTATGTTTTTTGTAAGGCGAGCTAGCGTTTTTTTTCCCAGTCCTAAATGGAGTTGAATCCCATGCAGTTTTCGGTCTCACCAACAAGAGTTGTTTGCTAGTAAGGAAAGTCACTATTGTGCTCCCATTGCCATACACAGTACAAATAGCACTCGCGTCTGTTTCCAGCAAGTACAGTGTATTGGACTGAAGAGGATCTACTGTTCTTGTCAGTTTCCTAAGAGGAGTTGAACTAGATATGCCCCGCGTGTGTAGGAAGCACAGTTCTTTTGTTCTGAGCAAGCTCACTGTTCTGGCCCTATAGGAAACACAGTAGAGTAGAAGAGTGCTCTTTTCTCAAAAGCAGAGTGTGTTTCTTGTAAGGCAAGCTAGCGTTGGTTCCCAGTCCTAAATGGAGTTGAATCACATTCAATTTCTGGTCCTACGAGCAAGAGTTGTTTTCTGGTAAGGAAAGTCACTATTGCGCTCCCATTGCCATACACAGTACAAATAGCACTCGCGTCTGTTCCCAGGAAGTACAGTGTATTGGACTGAAGAGGAGCTACTGTTCTTCTCAGTTTCCTAAGAGGAGTTGAACTAGATATGGCCCGTGTGTATAAGAAGCACAGTTCTTTTGTTCTGAGAAAGCTCACTGTGCGACACCATAGGAACCAGAGTAGAGTAGAAGAGTGTTCTTTTCTCAAAAGCAGACTGTGTTTCTTGAAAGGCGAGCTTGTGTTTGTTTTCCAGTCAGAAATGGAGTTGAATCACATGCAGATTCTGGTCGTATGAGCAAGAGTTGTTTTCTGTAAAAACAGTCACTATTGCGCTCCCTTTGCCATACACAGGGCAAATAGCACTGGCATCTGTTCCCAGCATGTACATTGTATTGGACTGAAGAGGAGCTACTGTTCTTGTCAGTTTCCTAAGCAGAGATGAACTACATATGGCCCCTGTGTAGGAAGCACAGTTCTTTTTTTTCTGAGCAAGTTCACTGTCCTGGCCCTATAGGAAACACAGTAGAGTAGAAGAGTGCTCTTTTCTCAAAAGCAGAGTGTGTTTGTTTTAAGGCGAGCTAGAGTTTGTTTCCCAGTCCTAAATGGAGTTGAATCACATGCAGTTTTTGGTCCTACCAGCAAGAGTTATTTGCTAGTAAGGAAAGTCACTATTGTGCTCCCTTTGCCATACACAGTGCTAATAGCACTCGCGTCTGTTTCCAGCAAGTACAATGTATTGGACTGAAGAGGATCTACTGTTCTTGTCAGTTTCCTAAGCAGAGTTGAACTAGATATGGCCCGTGTGTAGGAAGCACAGTTCATTTGTTCTGAGAAAGCTCAGTGTTCGGAACACATAGGATACACAGTAGAGTAGATGAGAGCTCTTTCCTCAAAAGCAGATTGTGTTTCTTGAAAGGCGAGCTGGTGTTTGTTTCCTAGTCAGAAATGGAGTTGAATCCCATGCAGTTTCTGGTCCTACGAGCAAGAGTTGTTTTCTGGTAAGAAGAGACACTATTGCACTCCCATTGTCATACACAGGCCAAATAGCACTGGCATCTGTTCCCAGCTTGTACAGTATATTGGCCTAAAAGGAGCTACTGTTCTTGTCAGTTTCCTAAGCAGAGTTGAACTAGATATGGCCCCTGTGTGTAGGAAGCACAGTTCTTTTGTTCTGAGCAAGCTGACTGTTCTGGGCCTAAAGGAAACACAGTAGAGTAGAAGAGTGCTCTTTTCTCAAAAGCAGAGTGTGGTTCTTGTAAGGAAGCTAGCGTTTGTTTCCCAGTCCTAAATGGAGTTGAGTTACATGCAGTTTCTGGTCCTATGAGCAAGAGTTGTTTTCTGGTAAGAAGAGTCACTATTGCGCTCCCATTGTCATACACAGGGCAAATAGCACTGGCGTCTGTTGCCAGCATGTACAGTGTATTGGACTGAAGAGGACCTACTGTTCTTGTCAGGTTCCTAAGCAGAATTGAACTAGATATGGCCGTGTGTGTAGGAAGCACAGTTCTTTTGTTCTGAGAAAGCATACTGTTCAGACCCCTTAGGAAACACAGTAGAGTAGAAGAGTGCTCTTTTATCAAAAGCAGAGTGTGTTTCTTGTAAGGCGAGCTAGCGTTTGTTTCCCAGTCCTAAATGGAGTTGAATCACATGCAGATTCTGGTCATAAGAGCAAGAGTTGTTTTCTGGTAAGAAGAGTCACAATTGTGCTCCCATTTACATACACAGGGCAAGTAGCATTGGCATCTGTTCCCAGAATGTACTGTGTATTGGACTGAAGAGGAGCTACTATTCTTGTCAGTTTCCTAAGCAGAGATGAACTACATATAGCCCCTGTGTGTAGGAAGCACAGTTCTTTTTTTCTGAGCAAGTTCACTGTCTTGGCCCTATAGGAAACACAGTAGAGTAGAAGAGTGCTCTTTTCTCAAAAGCAGAGTGTGTTTCTTGTAAGGCGAGGTAGCACTTGTTTCCCAGTCCTAAATGGAGTTGAATCCCATGCAGTTTCAGGTCCTATGAGCAAGAGTTGTTTTCTGGTAAGAAGAGTCACTATTGCGCTCTCATTGTCATACACAGGGCAAATAGCATTGGCGTCTGTTCCCTGCATGTACAGTGTAATGGACTGAAGAGAATCTACTGTTCTTGTCAGGTTCCTAAGCAGAATTGAACTAGATATGGCCGTGTGTGTAGGAAGCACAGTTCTTTTGTTCTGAGAAAGCTCAATGTTCGGACCCCATAGGAAACACAATAGAGTAGAAGAGTGCTCTTTTCTCAAAAGCAGAGTGTGTTTCTTTTAAGGCGAACTAGCATTTGTTTCCCAGTCCTAAATGGAGTTGAATCACATGCAGTTTCTGGACCTATGAGGAAGAGTTGTTTTCTGGTTAGGAAAGTCACTATTGCGCTCCCATTGCCATACACAGTACAAATAGCACATGCGTCTGTTCCCACAAGTACAGTGTATTGGACTGAAGAGGAGCTACTGTTCCTGTCACTTTCCTAAGCAGAGTTGAACCAGATATGGCCCGTGTGTGTAGGAAGCACAGTTCTTTTGTTCTGAGCAAGCTCACTGTTCGTACCCCATAGGAAACACAGTAGTGTAGAAGAGTGCTCTTTTCTCAAAAGCACTGTGTGTTTCTTGTAACACGAGCTAGCGTTTGTTTCCCAATCCTAAATGGAGTTGAATCACATGCAGTTTCTTGTCGTACGAGCAAGAGTTGTTTTCTGGTAAGGAAAGTCACTATTGCGCTCCCATTGCCATACATAGTGCAAATAGCATTCGCGTCTGTTCCCAGCAAGTATAGTGTATTGGACTGAATAGGAGCTACTGTTCTTCTCAGATTCCTAAGCAGAGTTGAACTAGATATGGCCCGTCTGTGTAGGAAGCACAGTTCTTTTGTTCTGAGCAAGCGCACTCTTCGGACTCCATGGGAAACACAGTAGAGTAGAAGAGTGCTCTTTTCTCAAAAGCAGAGTATGTTTCTGGATAGGCGAGCTAGTTAGTGTTTGTTTCCCAGTCAGAAATGGAGTTGAATACCATGCAGTTCCTGGTCCTACGAGCAAGAATTTTTTTCTGTTAAGAAGAGTAACTATTGTGCTCCCATTGCCCTAAACAGTGCAAATAGCACTGGTGTCTGTTCCCAGCAAGTACAGTATATCGGACTGAAGAGGATCTACTGTTCTTGTCAGTTTCCTAAGCAGAGTTGAACTAGATATGGCCCGTGTGTGTAGGAAGCACAGTTCTTTTGTTCGGAGCAAGCTCACTGTTCGGACCCCATAGGAAACACAGTAGAGTAGAAGAGTGCTTGTTTCTCAAAAACAGAGTGTGTTTCTTGTAAGGCGAGCTAGTGTTTGTTTCCCAGTCCTAAATGGAGTTGAATCACACGCAGTTTCTGGTTCTACGAGCAAGAGTTGTTTTCTGGTAAGAAGAGTCACTATTGTGCTCCCATTGTCATACACAGGGCAAATAGCACTGGCATCTGTTCCCAGCATGTACAGTGTATTGAACTGAAGAGGATCTACTGTTTTTGTCAGGTTCCTAAGCAGAATTGAACTAGATATGGCCCGTGTGTGTAGGAAGCACAGTTCTTTTGTTCTGAGCAATCTCACTGTTCGGAACCAATAGGAAACACAGTAGAGTAGAAGAGTGCCTTTTCTCAAAAGCAGAGTGTGTTTCTTGTAAGGCGAGCTAGCGTTTGTTTCCCAGTCCTAAATGGAGTTGAATCCCATGCAGTTTTTGGTCCTATGACCAAGAGTTGTTTTCTGGTAAGGAATGTCACTATTGTTCTCTCATTGCCATACACAGTGCGAATTGCACTCGCGTCTGTTCCCAGCATGTACAGTGTATTGGACTGAAGAAGAGCTACTTTTCTTCTCAGTTTCCTAAGCAGAGTTGAACTAGATATGGAACGTGTGTGTACGAAGTACAGTTCTTCTGTTCTGAGCAAGCTCACTGTTCTGGCCCTATAAGAAACACAGTAGAGTAGAAGAGTGCTCTTTTCTCAAAAGCAGAGTGTGTTTCTTGTAAGGCGAGCTGGCGTTTTTATTCCCAGTCCTAAATGGAGTTGAATCCCATGCAGTTTCTGGTCCTACCAGCAAGAGTTGTTTGCTAGTAAGGAAAGTCACTATTGTGCTCCCATTGCCATAGACAGTACAAATAGCAATCGCGTCTGTTTCCAGCAAGTACAGTGTATTGGACTGAAGAGGATCTACTGTTCTTGTCAGTTTCCTAAGAGGATTTGAACTAGATATGGCCCGTGTGTGTAGGAAGCACAGTTCTTTTGTTCTGAGCAAGCTCACTGTTCTGGCCCTATAGGAAACACAGTAGAGTAGAAGAGTGCTCTTTTCTCAAAAGCAGAGTGTGTTTCTTGTAAGGCAAGCTAGCGTTGGTTCCCAGTCCTAAATGGAGTTGAATCACATGCAGTTTCAGGTCCTACGAGCAAGAGTTGTTTTCTGGTAAGGAAAGTCACTATTGGGCTCCCATTGCCATACACAGTACAAATAGCTCTCGCGTCTGTTCCCAGGAAGTACAGTGTATTGGACTGAAGAGGAGCTACTGTTCTTCTCAGTTACCTAACAGGAGTTGAACTGGATATGGCCCGTGTGTATAAGAAACAGTTCTTTTGTTCTGAGAAAGCTCACTGTGCGAAACCATAGGAACCATAGTAGAGTAGAATAGTGTTCATTTCTCAGAAGAAGACTGTGTTTCTTGAAAGGCGAGCTAGTGTTTGTTTTCCAGTCAGAAATGGAGTTGAATCGCATGCAGATTCTGGTCGTACGAGCAAGAGTTGTTTTCTGTAAAAAGAGTCACTATTGCGCTCCCTTTGCCATACACAGGGCAAATAGCACTGGCATCTGTTCCCAGCAAGTACAGTGTATTGGACTGAAGAGGAGCTACTGTTCTTGTCAGTTTCCTAAGCAGAGATGAACTACATATGGCCCCTGTGTGTAGGAAGCACAGTTCTTTTTTTTCTGAGCAAGTTCACTGTCCTGGCCCTATAGGAAACACAGTAGAGTAGAAGAGTGCTCTTTTCTCAAAAGCAGAGTGTGTTTCTTTTAAGGCGAGCTAGCGTTTGTTTCCCAGTCCTAAATGGAATTGAGTCACATGGAGTTTTTGGTCGTACGAGCAAGAGTTGTTTTTCTGTGAAGAAGAGTCACTGTTGTACTCCCATTGCAATACACAGTGCAAATAGCACTTGCATCTGTTCCCAGCAAGTACAGTGTATTGGACTGAAGAGGAGCTACTGTTCTTGTCAGTGTCCTAAGCAGAGTTGAACTACATATGGCCCGTGTGTGTAGGAAGCACAGTTCCTTTGTTCTGAGCAAGTTCACTGTTCGGACCCCATAGAAAACACAGTAGAGTAGAAGAGTGCTCTTTTCTCAAAAGCAGAGTGTGTTTCTTGTAAGGCGAGCTAGCGTTTGTTTCCCAGTCCTAAATGGAGTTGAATCACATGCAGATTCTGGTCGTACGAGCAAGAGTTGTATTCTGGTAAGAAGAGTCACTATTGCGCTCCCATTAACATACTAAGGGCAAATAGCACTGGCATCTGTTCCCAGCATGTACAGTGTATTGGAATGAAGAGGAGCTACTGTTCTTGTCAGTTTCCTAAGTAGAGATGAACTAGATATGGCCCCTTTGTGTAGGAAGCACAGTTCTTTTTTTCTGAGCAAGTTCACTGTCCTGGCCCTATAGGAAACACAGTAGAGTAGAAGAGTGCTCTTTTCTCAAATGCAGAGTATGTTTCTTGTAAGGCGAGCTAGCGTTTTTTTCCCAGTCCTAAATGGAGTTGAATCCCATGCAGTTTTCGGTCCCACCAACAAGAGTTGTTTGCTAGTAAGGAAAGTCACTATTGTGCTCCCATTGCCATACACAGTACAAATAGCACTCGCGTCTGTTTCCAGCAAGTACAGTGTATTGGACTGAAGAGGATCTACTGTTCTTGTCAGTTTCCTAAGAGGAGTTGAACTAGATATGCCCCGCGTGTGTAGGAAGCACAGTTCTTTTGTTCTGAGCAAGCTCACTGTTCTGGCCCTATAGGAAACACAGTAGAGTAGAAGAGTGCTCTTTTCTCAAAAGCAGAGTGTGTTTCTTGTAAGGCAAGCTAGCGTTGGTTCCCAGTCCTAAATGGAGTTGAATCACATTCAATTTCTGGTCCTACGAGCAAGAGTTGTTTTCTGGTAAGGAAAGTCACTATTGCGCTCCCATTGCCATACACAGTACAAATAGCACTCGCGTCTGTTCCCAGGAAGTACAGTGTATTGGACTGAAGAGGAGATACTGTTCTTCTCAGTTTCCTAAGAGGAGTTGAACTAGATATGGCCCGTGTGTATAAGAAGCACAGTTCTTTTGTTCTGAGAATGCTCACTGTGCGACACCATAGGAACCAGAGTAGAGTAGAAGAGTGTTCTTTTCTCAAAAGCAGACTGTGTTTCTTGAAAGGCGAGCTTGTGTTTGTTTTCCAGTCAGAAATGGAGTTGAATCACATGCAGATTCTGGTCGTACGAGCAAGAGTTGTTTTCTGTAAAAACAGTCACTATTGCGCTCCCTTTGCCATACACAGGGCAAATAGCACTGGCATCTGTTCCCAGCATGTACATTGTATTGGACTGAAGAGGAGCTACTGTTCTTGTCAGTTTCCTAAGCAGAGATGAACTACATATGGCCCCTGTGTGAAGGAAGCACAGTTCTTTTTTTTCTGAGCAAGTTCACTGTCCTGGCCCTATAGGAAACACAGTAGAGTAGAAGAGTGCTCTTTTCTCAAAAGCAGAGTGTGTTTGTTTTAAGGCGAGCTAGAGTTTGTTTCCCAGTCCTAAATGGAGTTGAATCACATGCAGTTTTTGGTCCTACCAACAAGAGTTATTTGCTAGTAAGGAAAGTCACTATTGTGCTCCCTTTGCCATACACAGTGCTAATAGCACTCGCGTCTGTTTCCAGCAAGTACAATGTATTGGACTGAAGAGGATCTACTGTTCTTGTCAGTTTCCTAAGCAGAGTTGAACTAGATATGGCCCGTGTGTAGGAAGCACAGTTCATTTGTTCTGAGAAAGCTCAGTGTTCGGAACACATAGGATACACAGTAGAGTAGATGAGAGCTCTTTCCTCAAAAGCAGATTGTGTTTCTTGAAAGGCGAGCTGGTGTTTGTTTCCTAGTCAGAAATGGAGTTGAATCCCATGCAGTTTCTGGTCCTACGAGCAAGAGTTGTTTTCTGGTAAGAAGAGACACTATTGCACTCCCATTGTCATACACAGGCCAAATAGCACTGGCATCTGTTCCCAGCTTGTACAGTATATTGGCCTAAAAGGAGCTACTGTTCTTGTCAGTTTCCTAAGCAGAGTTGAACTAGATATGGCCCCTGTGTGTAGGAAGCACAGTTCTTTTGTTCTGAGCAAGCTGACTGTTCTGGGCCTAAAGGAAACACAGTAGAGTAGAAGAGTGCTCTTTTCTCAAAAGCAGAGTGTGGTTCTTGTAAGGAAGCTAGCGTTTGTTTCCCAGTCCTAAATGGAGTTGAGTTACATGCAGTTTCTGGTCCTATGAGCAAGAATTGTTTTCTGGTAAGAAGAGTCACTATTGCGCTCCCATTGTCATACACAGGGCAAATAGCACTGGCGTCTGTTGCCAGCATGTACAGTGTATTGGACTGAAGAGGACCTACTGTTCTTGTCAGGTTCCTAAGCAGAATTGAACTAGATATGGCCGTGTGTGTAGGAAGCACAGTTCTTTTGTTCTGAGAAAGCATACTGTTCAGACCCCTTAGGAAACACAGTAGAGTAGAAGAGTGCTCTTTTATCAAAAGCAGAGTGTGTTTCTTGTAAGGCGAGCTAGCGTTTGTTTCCCAGTCCTAAATGGAGTTGAATCACATGCAGATTCTGGTCATAAGAGCAAGAGTTGTTTTCTGGTAAGAAGAGTCACAATTGTGCTCCCATTTACATACACAGGGCAAGTAGCATTGGCATCTGTTCCCAGAATGTACTGTGTATTGGACTGAAGAGGAGCTACTATTCTTGTCAGTTTCCTAAGCAGAGATGAACTACATATAGCCCCTGTGTGTAGGAAGCACAGTTCTTTTTTTCTGAGCAAGTTCACTGTCTTGGCCCTATAGGAAACACAGTAGAGTAGAAGAGTGCTCTTTTCTCAAAAGCAGAGTGTGTTTCTTGTAAGGCGAGGTAGCACTTGTTTCCCAGTCCTAAATGGAGTTGAATCCCATGCAGTTTCAGGTCCTATGAGCAAGAGTTGTTTTCTGGTAAGAAGAGTCACTATTGCGCTCTCATTGTCATACACAGGGCAAATAGCATTGGCGTCTGTTCCCTGCATGTACAGTGTAATGGACTGAAGAGAATCTACTGTTCTTGTCAGGTTCCTAAGCAGAATTGAACTAGATATGGCCGTGTGTGTAGGAAGCACAGTTCTTTTGTTCTGAGAAAGCTCAATGTTCGGACCCCATAGGAAACACAATAGAGTAGAAGAGTGCTCTTTTCTCAAAAGCAGAGTGTGTTTCTTTTAAGGCGAGCTAGCATTTGTTTCCCAGTCCTAAATGGAGTTGAATCACATGCAGTTTCTGGACCTACGAGGAAGAGTTGTTTTCTGGTTAGGAAAGTCACTATTGCGCTCCCATTGCCATACACAGTACAAATAGCACATGCGTCTGTTCCCACAAGTACAGTGTATTGGACTGAAGAGGAGCTACTGTTCCTGTCACTTTCCTAAGCAGAGTTGAACCAGATATGGCCCGTGTGTGTAGGAAGCACAGTTCTTTTGTTCTGAGCAAGCTCACTGTTCGTACCCCATAGGAAACACAGTAGTGTAGAAGAGTGCTCTTTTCTCAAAAGCACTGTGTGTTTCTTGTAACACGAGCTAGCGTTTGTTTCCCAATCCTAAATGGAGTTGAATCACATGCAGTTTCTTGTCGTACGAGCAAGAGTTGTTTTCTGGTAAGGAAAGTCACTATTGCGCTCCCATTGCCATACATAGTGCAAATAGCATTCGCGTCTGTTCCCAGCAAGTATAGTGTATTGGACTGAATAGGAGCTACTGTTCTTCTCAGATTCCTAAGCAGAGTTGAACTAGATATGGCCCGTCTGTGTAGGAAGCACAGTTCTTTTGTTCTGAGCAAGCGCACTCTTCGGACTCCATGGGAAACACAGTAGAGTAGAAGAGTGCTCTTTTCTCAAAAGCAGAGTATGTTTCTGGATAGGCGAGCTAGTTAGTGTTTGTTTCCCAGTCAGAAATGGAGTTGAATACCATGCAGTTCCTGGTCCTACGAGCAAGAATTTTTTTCTGTTAAGAAGAGTAACTATTGTGCTCCCATTGCCCTAAACAGTGCAAATAGCACTGGTGTCTGTTCCCAGCAAGTACAGTATATTGGACTGAAGAGGATCTACTGTTCTTGTCAGTTTCCTAAGCAGAGTTGAACTAGATATGGCCCGTGTGTGTAGGAAGCACAGTTCTTTTGTTCGGAGCAAGCTCACTGTTCGGACCCCATAGGAAACACAGTAGAGTAGAAGAGTGCTTGTTTCTCAAAAACAGAGTGTGTTTCTTGTAAGGCGAGCTAGTGTTTGTTTCCCAGTCCTAAATGGAGTTGAATCACATGCAGTTTCTGGTTCTACGAGCAAGAGTTGTTTTCTGGTAAGAAGAGTCACTATTGTGCTCCCATTGTCATACACAGGGCAAATAGCACTGGCATCTGTTCCCAGCACGTACAGTGTATTGAACTGAAGAGGATCTACTGTTTTTGTCAGGTTCCTAAGCAGAATTGAACTAGATATGGCCCGTGTGTGTAGGAAGCACAGTTCTTTTGTTCTGAGCAATCTCACTGTTCGGAACCAATAGGATACACAGTAGAGTAGAAGAGTGCCTTTTCTCAAAAGCAGAGTGTGTTTCTTGTAAGGCGAGCTAGCGTTTGTTTCCCAGTCCTAAATGGAGTTGAATCCCATGCAGTTTTTGGTCCTATGACCAAGAGTTGTTTTCTGGTAAGGAATGTCACTATTGTTCTCTCATTGCCATACACAGTGCGAATTGCACTCGCGTCTGTTCCCAGCATGTACAGTGTATTGGACTGAAGAAGAGCTACTTTTCTTCTCAGTTTCCTAAGCAGAGTTGAACTAGATATGGAACGTGTGTGTACGAAGTACAGTTCTTCTGTTCTGAGCAAGCTCACTGTTCTGGCCCTATAAGAAACACAGTAGAGTAGAAGAGTGCTCTTTTCTCAAAAGCAGAGTGTGTTTCTTGTAAGGCGAGCTGGCGTTTTTATTCCCAGTCCTAAATGGAGTTGAATCCCATGCAGTTTCTGGTCCTACCAGCAAGAGTTGTTTGCTAGTAAGGAAAGTCACTATTGTGCTCCCATTGCCATACACAGTACAAATAGCACTCGCGTCTGTTTCCAGCAAGTACAGTGTATTGGACTGAAGAGGATCTACTGTTCTTGTCAGTTTCCTAAGAGGATTTGAACTAGATATGGCCCGTGTGTGTAGGAAGCACAGTTCTTTTGTTCTGAGCAAGCTCACTGTTCTGGCCCTATAGGAAACACAGTAGAGTAGAAGAGTGCTCTTTTCTCAAAAGCAGAGTGTGTTTCTTGTAAGGCAAGCTAGCGTTGGTTCCCAGTCCTAAATGGAGTTGAATCACATGCAGTTTCAGGTCCTACGAGCAAGAGTTGTTTTCTGGTAAGGAAAGTCACTATTGGGCTCCCATTGCCATACACAGTACAAATAGCTCTCGCGTCTGTTCCCAGGAAGTACAGTGTATTGGACTGAAGAGGAGCTACTGTTCTTCTCAGTTTCCTAACAGGAGTTGAACTGGATATGGCCCGTGTGTATAAGAAGCAGTTCTTTTGTTCTGAGAAAGCTCACTGTGCGAAACCATAGGAACCATAGTAGAGTAGAATAGTGTTCATTTCTCAGAAGCAGACTGTGTTTCTTGAAAGGCGAGCTAGTGTTTGTTTTCCAGTCAGAAATGGAGTTGAATCGCATGCAGATTCTGGTCGTACGAGCAAGAGTTGTTTTCTGTAAAAAGAGTCACTATTGCGCTCCCTTTGCCATACACAGGGCAAATAGCACTGGCATCTGTTCCCAGCAAGTACAGTGTATTGGACTGAAGAGGAGCTACTGTTCTTGTCAGTTTCCTAAGCAGAGATGAACTACATATGGCCCCTGTGTGTAGGAAGCACAGTTCTTTTTTTTCTGAGCAAGTTCACTGTCCTGGCCCTATAGGAAACACAGTAGAGTAGAAGAGTGCTCTTTTCTCAAAAGCAGAGTGTGTTTCTTTTAAGGCGAGCTAGCGTTTGTTTCCCAGTCCTAAATGGAATTGAGTCACATGGAGTTTTTGGTCGTACGAGCAAGAGTTGTTTTTCTGTGAAGAAGAGTCACTGTTGTACTCCCATTGCAATACACAGTGCAAATAGCACTTGCATCTGTTCCCAGCAAGTACAGTGTATTGGACTGAAGAGGAGCTACTGTTCTTGTCAGTGTCCTAAGCAGAGTTGAACTACATATGGCCCGTGTGTGTAGGAAGCACAGTTCCTTTGTTCTGAGCAAGTTCACTGTTCGGACCCCATAGAAAACACAGTAGAGTAGAAGAGTGCTCTTTTCTCAAAAGCAGAGTGTGTTTCTTGTAAGGCGAGCTAGCGTTTGTTTCCCAGTCCTAAATGGAGTTGAATCACATGCAGATTCTGGTCGTACGAGCAAGAGTTGTATTCTGGTAAGAAGAGTCACTATTGCGCTCCCATTAACATACTAAGGGCAAATAGCACTGGCATCTGTTCCCAGCATGTACAGTGTATTGGAATGAAGAGGAGCTACTGTTCTTGTCAGTTTCCTAAGTAGAGATGAACTAGATATGGCCCCTTTGTGTAGGAAGCACAGTTCTTTTTTTCTGAGCAAGTTCACTGTCCTGGCCCTATAGGAAACACAGTAGAGTAGAAGAGTGCTCTTTTCTCAAATGCAGAGTATGTTTCTTGTAAGGCGAGCTAGCGTTTTTTTCCCAGTCCTAAATGGAGTTGAATCCCATGCAGTTTTCGGTCCCACCAACAAGAGTTGTTTGCTAGTAAGGAAAGTCACTATTGTGCTCCCATTGCCATACACAGTACAAATAGCACTCGCGTCTGTTTCCAGCAAGTACAGTGTATTGGACTGAAGAGGATCTACTGTTCTTGTCAGTTTCCTAAGAGGAGTTGAACTAGATATGCCCCGCGTGTGTAGGAAGCACAGTTCTTTTGTTCTGAGCAAGCTCACTGTTCTGGCCCTATAGGAAACACAGTAGAGTAGAAGCGTGCTCTTTTCTCAAAAGCAGAGTGTGTTTCTTGTAAGGCAAGCTAGCGTTGGTTCCCAGTCCTAAATGGAGTTGAATCACATTCAATTTCTGGTCCTACGAGCAAGAGTTGTTTTTTGGTAAGGAAAGTCACTATTGCGCTCCCATTGCCATACACAGTACAAATAGCACTCGCGTCTGTTCCCAGGAAGTACAGTGTATTGGACTGAAGAGGAGATACTGTTCTTCTCAGTTTCCTAAGAGGAGTTGAACTAGATATGGCCCGTGTGTATAAGAAGCACAGTTCTTTTGTTCTGAGAATGCTCACTGTGCGACACCATAGGAACCAGAGTAGAGTAGAAGAGTGTTCTTTTCTCAAAAGCAGACTGTGTTTCTTGAAAGGCGAGCTTGTGTTTGTTTTCCAGTCAGAAATGGAGTTGAATCACATGCAGATTCTGGTCGTACGAGCAAGAGTTGTTTTCTGTAAAAACAGTCACTATTGCGCTCCCTTTGCCATACACAGGGCAAATAGCACTGGCATCTGTTCCCAGCATGTACATTGTATTGGACTGAAGAGGAGCTACTGTTCTTGTCAGTTTCCTAAGCAGAGATGAACTACATATGGCCCCTGTGTGTAGGAAGCACAGTTCTTTTTTTTCTGAGCAAGTTCACTGTCCTGGCCCTATAGGAAACACAGTAGAGTAGAAGAGTGCTCTTTTCTCAAAAGCAGAGTGTGTTTGTAATAAGGCGAGCTAGAGTTTGTTTCCCAGTCCTAAATGGAGTTGAATCACATGCAGTTTTTGGTCCTACCAGCAAGAGTTATTTGCTAGTAAGGAAAGTCACTATTGTGCTCCCTTTGCCATACACAGTGCAAATAGCACTCGCGTATGTTTCCAGCAAGTACAATGTATTGGACTGAAGAGGATCTACTGTTCTTGTCAGTTTCCTAAGCAGAGTTGAACTAGATATGGCCCGTGTGTAGGAAGCACAGTTCATTTGTTCTGAGAAAGCTCAGTGTTCGGAACACATAGGATACACAGTAGAGTAGATGAGTGCTCTTTCCTCAAAAGCAGTTTGTGTTTCTTGAAAGGCGAGCTGGTGTTGGTTTCCTAGTCAGAAATGGAGTTGAATCCCATGCAGTTTCTGGTCCTACGAGCAAGAGTTGTTTTCTGGTAAGAAGAGACACTATTGCGCTCCCATTGTCATACACAGGCCAAATAGCACTGGCATCTGTTCCCAGCATGTACAGTATATTGGCCTAAAAGGAGCTACTGTTCTTGTCAGTTTCCTAAGCAGAGTTGAACTAGATATGTCCCCTGTGTGTAGGAAGCACAGTTCTTTTGTTCTGAGCAAGCTGACTGTTCTGGGCCTAAAGGAAACACATTAGAGTAGAAGAGTGATCTTTTCTCAAAAGCAGAGTGTGGTTCTTGTAAGGCAAGCTAGCGTTTGTTTCCCAGTCCTAAATGGAGTTGAGTTACATGCAGTTTCTGGTCCTATGAGCAAGAGTTGTTTTCTGGTAAGAAGAGTCACTATTGCGCTCCCATTGTCATACACAGGGCAAATAGCACTGGCGTCTGTTGCCAGCATGTACAGTGTATTGGACTGAAGAGGACCTACTGTTCTTGTCAGGTTCCTAAGCAGAATTGAACTAGATATGGCCGTGTGTGTAGGAAGCACAGTTCTTTTGTTCTGAGAAAGCATACTGTTCAGACCCCTTAGGAAACACAGTAGAGTAGAAGAGTGCTCTTTTATCAAAAGCAGAGTGTGTTTCTTGTAAGGCGAGGTAGCGTTTGCTTCCCAGTCCTAAATGGAGTTGAATCACATGCAGATTCTGGTCATAAGAGCAAGAGTTGTTTTCTGGTAAGAAGAGTCACAATTGTGCTCCCATTTACATACACAGGGCAAATAGCATTGGCATCTGTTCCCAGAATGTACTGTGTATTGGACTGAAGAGGAGCTACTATTCTTGTCAGTTTCCTAAGCAGAGATGAACTACATATGGCCCCTGTGTGTAGGAAGCACAGTTCTTTTTTTCTGAGCAAGTTCACTGTCTTGGCCCTATAGGAATCACAGTAGAGTAGAAGAGTGCTCTTTTCTCAAAAGCAGAGTGTGTCTCTTGTAAGGCGAGGTAGAAGTTGTTTCCCAGTCCTAAATGGAGTTGAATCCCATGCAGTTTCAGGTCCTATGAGCAAGAGTTGTTTTCTGGTAAGAAGAGTCACTATTGCGCTCCCATTGTCATACACAGGGCAAATAGCATTGGCGTCTGTTCCCAGCATGTACAGTGTAATGGACTGAAGAGAATCTACTGTTCTTGTCAGGTTCCTAAGCAGAATTGAACTAGATATGGCCGTGTGTGTAGGAAGCACAGTTCTTTTGTTCTGAGAAAGCTCAATGTTCGGACCCCATAGGAAACACAATAGAGTAGAAGAGTGCTCTTTTTTCAAAAGCAGAGTGTGTTTCTTTTAAGGCGAGCTAGCATTTGTTTCCCAGTCCTAAATGGAGTTGAATCACATGCAGTTTCTGGACCTACGAGGAAGAGTTGTTTTCTGGTTAGGAAAGTCACTATTGCGCTCCCATTGCCATACACTGTTCAAATAGCACATGCGTCTGTTCCCAGCAAGTACAGTGTATTGGACTGAAGAGGAGCTACTGTTCCTGTCACTTTCCTAAGCAGAGTTGAACCAGATATGGCCCGTGTGTGTAGGAAGCACAGTTCTTTTGTTCTGAGCAAGCTCACTGTTCGTACCCCATAGGAAACACTGTAGTGTAGAAGAGTGCTCTTTTCTCAAAAGCACTGTGTGTTTCTTGTAACACGAGCTAGCGTTTGTTTCCCAATCCTAAATGGAGTTGAATCACATGCAGTTTCTTGTCGTACGAGCAAGAGTTGTTTTCTGGTAAGGAAAGTCACTATTGCGCTCCCATTGCCATACATAGTGCAAATAGCATTCGCGTCTGTTCCCAGCAAGTACAGTGTATTGGACTGAATAGGAGCTACTGTTCTTCTCAGATTCCTAAGCAGAGTTGAACTAGATATGGCCTGTGTGTGTAGGAAGCACAGTTCTTTTGTTCTGAGCAAGCTCACTCTTCGAACTCCATGGGAAACACAGTAGAGTAGAAGAGTGCTCTTTTCTCAAAAGCAGAGTTTGTTTCTGGAAAGGCGAGCTAGTTAGTGTTTGTTTCCCAGTCAGAAAAATCAGTTGAATACCATGCAGTTCCTGGTCCTACGAGCAAGAATTTTTTTCTGTTAAGAAGAGTAACTATTGTGCTCCCATTGCCCTAAACAGTGCAAATAGCACTGGTGTCTGTTCCCAGCAAGTACAGTATATTGGACTGAAGGGGATCTACTGTTCTTGTCAGTTTCCTAAGCAGAGTTGAACTAGATATGGCCCGTGTGTGTAGGAAGCACAGTTCTTTTGTTCGGAGCAAGCTCACTGTTCGGACCCCATAGGAAACACAGTAGAGTAGAAGAGTGCTTGTTTCTCAAAAACAGAGTGTGTTTCTTGTAAGGCGAGCTAGTGTTTGTTTCCCAGTCCTAAATGGAGTTGAATCACATGCAGTTTCTGGTTCTACGAGCAAGAGTTGTTTTCTGGTAAGAAGAGTCACTATTGTGCTCCCATTGTCATACACAGGGCAAATAGCACTGGCATCTGTTCCCAGCACGTACAGTGTATTGAACTGAAGAGGATCTACTGTTTTTGTCAGGTTCCTAAGCAGAATTGAACTAGATATGGCCCGTGTGTGTAGGAAGCACAGTTCTTTTGTTCTGAGCAATCTCACTGTTCGGAACCAATAGGAAACACAGTAGAGTAGAAGAGTGCCTTTTCTCAAAAGCAGAGTGTGTTTCTTGTAAGGCGAGCTAGCGTTTGTTTCCCAGTCCTAAATGGAGTTGAATCCCATGCAGTTTTTGGTCCTATGACCAAGAGTTGTTTTCTGGTAAGGAATGTCACTATTGTTCTCTCATTGCCATACACAGTGCGAATTGCACTCGCGTCTGTTCCCAGCATGTACAGTGTATTGGACTGAAGAAGAGCTACTTTTCTTCTCAGTTTCCTAAGCAGAGTTGAACTAGATATGGAACGTGTGTGTACGAAGTACAGTTCTTCTGTTCTGAGCAAGCTCACTGTTCTGGCCCTATAAGAAACACAGTAGAGTAGAAGAGTGCTCTTTTCTCAAAAGCAGAGTGTGTTTCTTGTAAGGCGAGCTGGCGTTTTTATTCCCAGTCCTAAATGGAGTTGAATCCCATGCAGTTTCTGGTCCTACCAACAAGAGTTGTTTGCTAGTAAGGAAAGTCACTATTGTGCTCCCATTGCCTTACACAGTACAAATAGCACTCGCGTCTGTTTCCAGCAAGTACAGTGTATTGGACTGAAGAGGATCTACTGTTCTTGTCAGTTTCCTAAGAGGATTTGAACTAGATATGGCCCGTGTGTGTAGGAAGCACAGTTCTTTTGTTCTGAGCAAGCTCACTCTTCTGGCCCTATAGGAAACACAGTAGAGTAGAAGAGTGCTCTTTTCTCAAAAGCAGAGTGTGTTTTTTGTAAGGCAAGCTAGCGTTGGTTCCCAGTCCTAAATGGAGTTGAATCACATGCAGTTTCAGGTCCTACGAGCAAGAGTTGTTTTCTGGTAAGGAAAGTCACTATTGGGCTCCCATTGCCATACTCAGTACAAATAGCTCTCGCGTCTGTTCCCAGGAAGTACAGTGTATTGGACTGAAGAGGAGCTACTGTTCTTCTCAGTTTCCTAACAGGAGTTGAACTGGATATGGCCCGTGTGTATAAGAAGCAGTTCTTTTGTTCTGAGAAAGCTCACTGTGCGAAACCATAGGAACCATAGTAGAGTAGAATAGTGTTCATTTCTCAGAAGCAGACTGTGTTTCTTGAAAGGCGAGCTAGTGTTTGTTTTCCAGTCAGAAATGGAGTTGAATCGCATGCAGATTCTGGTCGTACGAGCAAGAGTTGTTTTCTGTAAAAAGAGTCACTATTGCGCTCCCTTTGCCATACACAGGGCAAATAGCACTGGCATCTGTTCCCAGCAAGTACAGTGTATTGGACTGAAGAGGAGCTACTGTTCTTGTCAGTTTCCTAAGCAGAGATGAACTACATATGGCCCCTGTGTGTAGGAAGCACAGTTCTTTTTTTTCTGAGCAAGTTCACTGTCCTGGCCCTATAGGAAACACAGTAGAGTAGAAGAGTGCTCTTTTCTCAAAAGCAGAGTGTGTTTCTTTTAAGGCGAGCTAGCGTTTGTTTCCCAGTCCTAAATGGAATTGAGTCACATGGAGTTTTTGGTCGTACGAGCAAGAGTTGTTTTTCTGTGAAGAAGAGTCACTGTTGTACTCCCATTGCAATACACAGTGCAAATAGCACTTGCATCTGTTCCCAGCAAGTACAGTGTATTGGACTGAAGAGGAGCTACTGTTCTTGTCAGTGTCCTAAGCAGAGTTGAACTACATATGGCCCGTGTGTGTAGGAAGCACAGTTCCTTTGTTCTGAGCAAGTTCACTGTTCGGACCCCATAGAAAACACAGTAGAGTAGAAGAGTGCTCTTTTCTCAAAAGCAGAGTGTGTTTCTTGTAAGGCGAGCTAGCGTTTGTTTCCCAGTCCTAAATGGAGTTGAATCACATGCAGATTCTGGTCGTACGAGCAAGAGTTGTATTCTGGTAAGAAGAGTCACTATTGCGCTCCCATTAACATACTAAGGGCAAATAGCACTGGCATCTGTTCCCAGCATGTACAGTGTATTGGAATGAAGAGGAGCTACTGTTCTTGTCAGTTTCCTAAGTAGAGATGAACTAGATATGGCCCCTTTGTGTAGGAAGCACAGTTCTTTTTTTCTGAGCAAGTTCACTGTCCTGGCCCTATAGGAAACACAGTAGAGTAGAAGAGTGCTCTTTTCTCAAATGCAGAGTATGTTTCTTGTAAGGCGAGCTAGCGTTTTTTTCCCAGTCCTAAATGGAGTTGAATCCCATGCAGTTTTCGGTCCCACCAACAAGAGTTGTTTGCTAGTAAGGAAAGTCACTATTGTGCTCCCATTGCCATACACAGTACAAATAGCACTCGCGTCTGTTTCCAGCAAGTACAGTGTATTGGACTGAAGAGGATCTACTGTTCTTGTCAGTTTCCTAAGAGGAGTTGAACTAGATATGCCCCGCGTGTGTAGGAAGCACAGTTCTTTTGTTCTGAGCAAGCTCACTGTTCTGGCCCTATAGGAAACACAGTAGAGTAGAAGCGTGCTCTTTTCTCAAAAGCAGAGTGTGTTTCTTGTAAAGCAAGCTAGCGTTGGTTCCCAGTCCTAAATGGAGTTGAATCACATTCAATTTCTGGTCCTACGAGCAAGAGTTGTTTTCTGGTAAGGAAAGTCACTATTGCGCTCCCATTGCCATACACAGTACAAATAGCACTCGCGTCTGTTCCCAGGAAGTACAGTGTATTGGACTGAAGAGGAGATACTGTTCTTCTCAGTTTCCTAAGAGGAGTTGAACTAGATATGGCCCGTGTGTATAAGAAGCACAGTTCTTTTGTTCTGAGAATGCTCACTGTGCGACACCATAGGAACCAGAGTAGAGTAGAAGAGTGTTCTTTTCTCAAAAGCAGACTGTGTTTCTTGAAAGGCGAGCTTGTGTTTGTTTTCCAGTCAGAAATGGAGTTGAATCACATGCAGATTCTGGTCGTACGAGCAAGAGTTGTTTTCTGTAAAAACAGTCACTATTGCGCTCCCTTTGCCATACACAGGGCAAATAGCACTGGCATCTGTTCCCAGCATGTACATTGTATTGGACTGAAGAGGAGCTACTGTTCTTGTCAGTTTCCTAAGCAGAGATGAACTACATATGGCCCCTGTGTGTAGGAAGCACAGTTCTTTTTTTTCTGAGCAAGTTCACTGTCCTGGCCCTATAGGAAACACAGTAGAGTAGAAGAGTGCTCTTTTCTCAAAAGCAGAGTGTGTTTGTTTTAAGGCGAGCTAGAGTTTGTTTCCCAGTCCTAAATGGAGTTGAATCACATGCAGTTTTTGGTCCTACCAGCAAGAGTTATTTGCTAGTAAGGAAAGTCACTATTGTGCTCCCTTTGCCATACACAGTGCTAATAGCACTCGCGTCTGTTTCCAGCAAGTACAATGTATTGGACTGAAGAGGAGCTACTGTTCCTGTCACTTTCCTAAGCAGAGTTGAACCAGATATGGCCCGTGTGTGTAGGAAGCACAGTTCTTTTGTTCTGAGCAAGCTCACTGTTCGTACCCCATAGGAAACACTGTAGTGTAGAAGAGTGCTCTTTTCTCAAAAGCACTGTGTGTTTCTTGTAACACGAGCTAGCGTTTGTTTCCCAATCCTAAATGGAGTTGAATCACATGCAGTTTCTTGTCGTACGAGCAAGAGTTGTTTTCTGGTAAGGAAAGTCACTATTGCGCTCCCATTGCCATACATAGTGCAAATAGCATTCGCGTCTGTTCCCAGCAAGTACAGTGTATTGGACTGAATAGGAGCTACTGTTCTTCTCAGATTCCTAAGCAGAGTTGAACTAGATATGGCCCGTGTGTGTAGGAAGCACAGTTCTTTTGTTCTGAGCAAGCTCACTCTTCGGACTCCATGGGAAACACAGTAGAGTAGAAGAGTGCTCTTTTCTCAAAAGCAGAGTTTGTTTCTGGAAAGGCGAGCTAGTTAGTGTTTGTTTCCCAGTCAGAAATGGAGTTGAATACCATGCAGTTCCTGGTCCTACGAGCAAGAATTTTTTTCTGTTAAGAAGAGTAACTATTGTGCTCCCATTGCCCTAAACAGTGCAAATAGCACTGGTGTCTGTTCCCAGCAAGTACAGTATATTGGACTGAAGAGGATCTACTGTTCTTGTCAGTTTCCTAAGCAGAGTTGAACTAGATATGGCCCGTGTGTGTAGGAAGCACAGTTCTTTTGTTCGGAGCAAGCTCACTGTTCGGACCCCATAGGAAACACAGTAGAGTAGAAGAGTGCTTGTTTCTCAAAAACAGAGTGTGTTTCTTGTAAGGCGAGCTAGTGTTTGTTTCCCAGTCCTAAATGGAGTTGAATCACATGCAGTTTCTGGTTCTACGAGCAAGAGTTGTTTTCTGGTAAGAAGAGTCACTATTGTGCTCCCATTGTCATACACAGGGCAAATAGCACTGGCATCTGTTCCCAGCACGTACAGTGTATTGAACTGAAGAGGATCTACTGTTTTTGTCAGGTTCCTAAGCAGAATTGAACTAGATATGGCCCGTGTGTGTAGGAAGCACAGTTCTTTTCTTCTGAGCAAGCTCACTGTTCTGGCCCTATAGGAAACAAAGTAGAGTAGAAGAGTGATGGTTTTGAAAAAGCAGAGTGTCTTTCTTGTAAGACGAGCTAGCGTTTGTTTCCCAGTCCTAAATTTAGTTGAATCACATGCAGTTTCTGGTCCTACAAGCAAGAGTTGTTTTCTGGTAAGGAAAGTCACTATTGCGATCCCATTGCCATACACAGTGCAAATAGCACTCGCGTCTGCTCCCAGCAAGTGCAGTGTATTGGACTGAAGAAGAGCTACTGTTCTTGTCAGTTTCCTAAGCAGAGTTGAACTAGATATGGCCCATGTGTGTAGGAAACACAGTTCTTTTGTTCTGAGCAAGCTCACTGTACGGAACCCATAAGAAACACA
>NW_026736719.1:0-61000 GCF_949786415.1 Peromyscus eremicus | reverse complement strand
CCCATTGTCATACACAGGGCAAATTGCACTGGCGTCTGTTCCCAGCATGTACAGTTTATTGGACTGAAAAGGATCTACTGTTCTTGTCAGTTTCCTAAGCAGAATTGAACTAGATATGGCCATGTGTGTAGGAAGCACAGTTCTTTTGTTCTGAGCAAGCTCACTGTTCTGGCCCTATAGAAAACACAGTAGAGTAGAAGAGTGATCGTTTCTCAAAAGCAGAGTGTGTTTCTTGTAAGGCGAGCTAGCGTTTGTTTCCCAGTCCTAAATGGAGTTGAATCACATGCAGTTTTTGGTCCTATGAGCTAGAGTTGTTTTCTGGTAAGGAAAGTCACTATTGTGCTCCCATTGCCATACACAGTGCAAAGAGGACTCGAGTCTGTTCCCATCAAGTACAGTGTATTGGACTGAAGAGGAGCTACTGTTCTTGTCAGTTTCCTAAGCAGAGTTGAACTAGATATGGCCCCTGTGTGTAAGAAGCCAAGTTCTTTTGTTCTGAGCAAGCTGACTCTTCGGACCACATAGGAAACACAGTAGAGTAGAAGAGAGCTCTTTTCTCAAAGCAGAGTGTGTTTCTTGTAAGGCGAACTAGTGCTTGTTTCCCAGTCTGAAATGGAGTTGAATCCCATGCAGTTTCTGGTCCTACGAGCAAGAGATGTTAACTAGTAAGAAGAGTCACTATTGCCCTCCCATTGCCATATACAGTGCAAATAGCTCTCGCGTTGTTCCCAGCAAGTACAGTGTATTGGACTGAAGAGGAGCTACTGTTCTTCTCAGTTTCCTAAGCGGATTAAACTAGGTATGGCGCGTGTGTGTAGGAAGCACAGTTCTTTTGTTCTGAGCAAGCTCACTATTCTGGCCCTATAAGAAACACAGTAGAGTAGAAGAGTGCTCTTTTCTGAGAAGCATAGTGTGTTTCTTGTAAGGCGAGCTAGCATTTGTTTCCCAGTCCTAAATGGAGTTGAATCACATGCAGTTTCTGGTCCTACGAGCAAGAGTTGTTTTCTATTAAAAAGAGTCACTATTGTGCTCCCATTGTCATACACAGGGCAAATAGCACTGGCGTCTGTTCCCAGCATATGCAGTGTATTGGACTGAAGAGGAGCTACTGTTCTTGTCAGTTTCCTAAGCAGAGTTGAACTAGATATGGCCCGTGTGTGTAGGAAGCACAGTTCTTTTCTACTGTAAGCTCACTGATCGAACACATAGGAAACAGAGTAGAGCAGAAGAGTGCTCTTTTCTCAAAAGCAGAGTGTGTTTCTTGTAAGGCGAGCTAGCATATTTTTCCCAGTCCTAAATGGAGTTGAATCCCATGTAGTTTCTGTTCCTACGAGCAAGAGTTGTTTTCTGGTAAGAAGAGTCACTATGGTGCTCCCATTGCTATACACAGTGCAAATAGCACTCGTGTCTGTTCCCAGGAAGTACCATGTATTGGACTGAAGAGGAGTTACTGTTCTTGTAAGTTTCCTAAGCAGAGTTGTACTAGATATGGCCCGTGAGTGTAGGAGGCACAGTTCTTTTGTTATGAGCAAGCTCACTCTTCGGACCCCATAGGCAACACAGTAGAGTAGAAGAGTGCTCTTTTCTCAAAAGCAAAGTGTATTTCTTGTAAGGCGAGCTAGCGTTTGTTTCCCAGTCCTAAATGGAGTTGAATCACATACAGTTTCTGGTCCTACAAGCAAGAGTTGTTTTCTAGGAAGAAGAGTCACTATTGCACTCCCATTGTCATATATAGTGCAAATAGCACTGGCGACCGTTCCCAGCATTTACAGTGTATTGGACTGAAGTGGAACTACTGTCCTTGTCAGTTTGCTAAGCAGAGGTGAACTAGATATGGCCGTGTGTGTAGGAAACACACTTCTTTTGTTTTGAGCAAGCTCACTGTTTTACCCTATAGGAAACACAGTAGAGTAGAACAGGGCTCATTTCGCAAAAGCAGAGTGTGTTTCTTGTAAGGCAAGCTATGCTTTGTTTCCCAGTCAGAACTGGAGTTGAATCCCATGCGGTGTCTGTTCCTACGAGCAAGAGTTGTTTTCTGGTAATAAGAGTCACTATTGCGCTCCAATTGCAATACACAGTGCAAATAGCTCTCGCGTCTGTTCCCAGCAAGTACAGTGTATTGGACTAAAGAGGATCTACTGTCCTTGTCAGTTTCCTAAGCAGAGTTGAACTAGATATGGCCTGTGTGTGCAGGAAGCACAGTTCTTTTGTTCTGAGCAAGCTCACTGTTCAGACCCCATAGGAAACACAGTAGAGTAGAAGAGTGCTCTTTTCTGAAAAGCAGAGTGTGTTTCTTGTAAGGCAAGCTAGAGATTGTTTCCCAGTCATAAAAGGAGTTGAATCACATGCAGTTATTGGTCCTACAAGCAAGAGTTGTTTTCTAGAAAGAAGAGTCACTATTGCGCTCCCATTGTCATACACAGGGCAAATAGCACTGGTGACTCTTCCCAGCATTTACAGTGTATTGGACTGAACAGGAGCGACTGTCCTCGTCAGTTTGCTAAGCAGAGTTGAACTAGATATGGCGCGTGTGTGTAGGAAGCACAGTTCTTTTGTTCTGAGCAAGCTCACTGTTCTGGCCCTATAGGAAACACAGTAGAGTAGAAGAGTGCTCTTTTCGCAAAAGCAGATTGTGTTTCTTATAAGGCGAGCTTGGGTTTGTTTCCCAGTCATAAATGGAGTTGAAACCCATGCAGTTTCTGGTCCTATGAGCAAGAGTTGTTTTCTTGTAAGGAAAGTCACTATTGTGCTCCCATTGCCGTAGACAGTGCAAATAGCACTCGCGTCTGTTCCCAGAAAGTACAGTGTATTGTTCTGAAGAGGAGGTACTGTTCTTGTCAGTTTCCTAAGCAGGGTTGAACTAGATATGGCCCGTGTATGTAGGAAGCACAGTTCTTTTGTTCTGAGCAAGCTCACTGTTCGGACCCCATAGGAAACACAGTAGAGTAGAAGAGTGCCCTTCTCTCAAAACCAGAGTGTGTTTCTTGTAAGTCGAGCTAGCCTTTGTTTCCCAGTCCTAAATGGAGTTGAGTCACATGCAGTTTCTTGTCCTACGAGCAAGAGTTGTTTTCTGGGAAGAAGAGTCACTATTGCGCTCCCATTGTCATACACAGGACAAATAGCACTGGCGTCTGTTCCCAGCATGTATAGTGTATTGGACTGAAGAGGATCTACTGTTCTTGTCAGTTTTGTAAGCAGAGTTGAACTAGATATGGCCCGTGTGTGTAGGTAGCACAATTCTTTTGTTCTGAGCAAGCTCACTGTTCTGGCACTATAGGAAACCCAGTAGAGTAGAAGAGTGCTCTTTTCTCAAAAGCAGAGTTTGTTTCTCATAAGGCGAGCTAGTGTTTGTTTCCCCATCAGAAATGGAGTTGAATCCCAAGCAATTTCTGGTCCTACAAGCAAGATTTGTTTTCTGGTAAGAAGAGTCACTATTGTGCTCCCATTGCCATGCACATTGCAAACACCACTCTCGTATGTTCCCAGCATGTACAGTGTATTGGACTGAATAGGAGCTACTGTTCTTGTCAGTTTTCTAAGCACAGTTGAACTAGATAGGGCCCGTGTACGAAGGAAGCAAAATTCATTTGTTCTGATCAAGCCCACTGTTCGAACCCCATAGGAAACAGTGTAGAGCAGAAGAGTGCTCTTTTCTCAAAAGCAGAGTGTGTTTCTTGTAAGGGGAGCTAGTGTTTGTTTCTCAGTCAGAAATGGAGTTGAATCACATGCAGTTTCTGGTCCTACGGGCAAGAGTTGTTTTCTGGTAAGGAATCACTATTGTGCTCCCATTGCCATACACAGTGCAAATAGCAATCGCGTCTGTTCCCAGCAATTACAGTGTATTGGACTGAAGAGGAGCTACTGTTCTTGTCAGTTTCCTAAGGAGAGTTGAACTAGATATGGCCAGTGTGTGTAGGAAGCACAGTTCTTTTTTTCTGAGCAAGCTCACTGTTCTGGTCCCATAGGAAAAACAGTAGAGTAGAAGAGTGCTCTTTTCTCAAAAGCAGAGTGTGTTTCTTGTAAGGCGAGCTAGCGTTTGTTTCCCAGTCTTAAATGGAGTTGAATCCCATGCAGTTTCTGGTCCTACAAGCAAGAGTTGTTTTCTGGTAAGAAGAGTCACTATTGCGCTCCCATTGTCATACACAGTGCAAATAGCACAGGCATCTGTTCCCAGCTTGCACTGTGTATTGGACTGAAGAGGATGTACTGTTCTTGTCAGTTTCCTAATCAGAATTGAACTAGATATGGACCGTGTGTGTAGGAAGTACAGTTCTTTTATTCTGAGCAGACTCACTGTTCTAGCCCTATAGGAAACACAGTAGAGTAGAAGAGTGTCTTTTCTCAAAAGCAGAGTGTGTTTCTTGTAAGGCGAGCTAGCGATTGTTTCCCAGTCCTAAGTGGTGTTGAATCACTTGCAGATCTGTTCCTACGAGCAAGAGTTGTTTTCTGGTAAGAACAGTCACTATTGCGCTCCCATTGTCATGCACAGGGCAAATAGCACTGGCGTCTGTACCCAGCATGTAAAGTGTATTGGACTGAAGAGAATCTACTGTTTTTGTCAGGTTCCTAACCAGAATTGAACTAGATATGGCCGTGTGTGTAGGAAGCACAGTTCCTTTGTTCTGAGCAAGCTCACTGTTCTGGCCATATAGGAAACACAGTAGAGTAGAAGAGTGCTCTCTTCTCAAAAGCAGAGTCTCTTTCTTGTAAGGCGAGCTAGCGATTATTTCCCAGTTCTAAATGGAGTTGAATCACATGCAGTTTTCGGTCCTACGAGCAAGAGTTGTTTTCTGGTAAGAAGAGTCACTCTTGCTCTCCCATTGTCATACACAGGGCAAATAGCACTTGCGTCTGTTCCCAGCATGTAAAGTGTATTGGACTGAATAATCTACTGTTCTTTTCAGGTTCCTAAGCAGAATTGAACTAGATATGGCCGTGTGTAGGAAGCACAGTTCTTTTGTTCTGAGCAAGCTCACTGTTTGTACCCCATAGGAAACACAGTAGAGTAGAAGAGTGCTCTTTTCTCAAAAGCAGAGTGTGTTTCTTGTAAAAAGAGCTAGTGTTTGTTTCCCAGTCAGAAATGGAGTTGAATCCCATGCAGTTTCTGGTCCTATGAGCAAGAGTTGTTTTCTGGTAAGAAGAGTCACTATTGCACCCCATGGTCATACACAGGGCAAATAGCACACGCATCTGTTTCCAGAAAGTACAGTGTATTGGACTGAAGAGGAGCTCCAGTTCTTGTCAGTTTCCTAAGCAGAATTGAACTAGATATGGCCCGTGTGTGTAGGAAGCACAGTTCTTTTGTTCTGAGCAAGCTCACTGTTCGGACCCCTTAGGAAACAAAGTAGAGTAGAAGAGTGCTCTTTTCTCAAAAGCAGAGTGTGTCTCTTGTAAGGCGAGCTAGCGTTTGTTTCCCAGTCCTAAATGGAGTTGAATCACATGCAGTTACTTGTCCTACGAGCAAGAGTTGTTTTCTGGTAAGAAGAGTCACTATTGTGCTCCCATTGTCATACACAGGGCAAATAGCACTGATGTCGGTTCCCAGCATGTACAGTGTATTGGACTGAAGAGGATTTACTCTTTTTGTCAGTTTCCTAAGCAGAATTGAACTAAATATGGACCGTGTGTGTAGGAAGCACAGTTCTTTTGTTCTGAGCAATTTCACTGTTCTGGCCATATAGGAAACACAGTAGAGTAGAAGAGTGTTCTTTTCTGAAAAGCAGAGTCTGTTTCTTGTAAGGCGAGCTAGCGTTTATTTCCCAGTTCTAAATGGAGTTGAATCACATGCAGTTTTCGGTCCTACGAGCAAGAGTTGTTTTCTGGTAAGGAAAGTCACTATTGAGTTCCCATTACCATACACAGTGCAAATAGCACTCGCGTCTCTTCCCAGCAAGTACAGTGTATTGGACTGAAGAGGAGCTACTGTTCTTGTCAGTTTCCTAAGTATAGTTGAACTAGATATGGCCCGTGTGTGTAGGAAGCATATTTCTTTTGTTCTGAACAAGCTCACTGTTCGGAAAACTTAGGAAACACAGTAGAGTAGAAGAGTGCTCTTTTCTCAAAAGCAGATTGTGTTCCTTGTAAGGCGAGCTAGCATTTGTTTCCCAGTCCTAAAAAGAGTTGAGACACATGCAGTTTTTGGTCCTATGAGCAAGAGTTATTTTCTGGTAAGGAAAGTCACTATTGCGCTCCCTTTGCCATACACAGTGCAAATAGCACTCGCGTCTGTTCCCAGCTAGTACAGTGTATTGGAGTGAAGAGGAGCTACTGTTCTTGTCAGCTTTTTAAGCAGAGTTGAAGTAGATATGGCCTGTGTACTAGGAAGCACAGTTCTTTTGTTCTGAGCAAGGTCACTGTTCGGACCTCATAGAAAAGAGTGTAGAGAGGAAGAGTGCTCTTTTCTCAAAAGCAGAGAGTGTTTCTTGTAAGGCGAGCTAGTGTTTGTTTCCCAGTCCTAAACGGAGTTGAATCACATGCATTTCTGGTCCTATGAGCAAGAGTTGTTTTCTGGTAAGGAATCACTATTGCGCTCCCATTGCCATACACAGTGCAAATAGCACTCGCGTCTGTGCCCAGCAAGTACAGTGTATTGGACTGAAGAGGAGCTACTGTTCTTGTCTGTTTCCTAAGCACAGTTGAACTAGATATGGCTCGTGTGTGTAGGAAGCAGAGTTCTTTTGTTCTGAGCAAGCTCACTGTTCAGACCCCATAGGAAACACAGTAGAGTAGAAGAGTGCTCTTTTCTCAAAAGCAGAGTGTGTTTCTTATAAGGCGAGCTAGCGTTTGTTTCCCACTCCTAAATGGAGTTGAATCCCATGCAGTTTCTGGTCCTCCGATCAAGAGTTGTTTTCTGGTAAGAAGAGTCACTATTGCGCTCCCATTGCCATACACAGTGCAAATAGCACTCGCGTCTGTTCCCAGCAAGTACAGTGTATTGGACTGAAGAGGAGCTACTGTTCTTGTCAGTTTCCTAAGCAGAGTTGAACAGGATATGGCACTTGTGTTTAGGAAGCACAGTTCTTTTGTTCTGAACAAGCTCACTGTTTGGAAGCCATAGGAAACACAGTAGAGAAGAAGAGTGTTCTTTTCAGTTTCCTAAGCAGAATTGACGTAGATATGGCCGTGTGTGAAGGAAGCACAGTTCTTTTGTTCTGAGCAGGCTCACTGTTCTGGGCATATAGGAAACACAGTAGAGTAGAAGAGTGCTCTTTTCTCAAAAGCAGAGTGTGTTTCTTGTAAGGCGAGATAGCGTTTGTTTCCCAGTCCTAAATGGAGTTGAGTAACATGCAGTTTTTTTTCCTACGAGCAAGAGTTGTTTTCTGGTAAGGAATGTCACTATTGCGCTCCCATTGCCATTCTCAGTGCAAATAGCACTCGCGTCTGTTCCCAGCAAGTACAGTGTACTGGACTGAAAAGGAGCTACTGTTCTTGTCAGTTTCCTAAGCAGAGTTGAACTAGATATGGCTCGTCTGTGTAGGAAGCACAGTTCTTTTGTTCTGAGCAAGCTCACTGTTCAGAACCCATAGGAAACACAGTAGAGTAGAAGAGTGCTCTTTTCTCAAAAGCAGAGTGTGTTTCTTGTAAGGCAAGCTAGCTTTTGTTTCCCAGTCCTAAATGTAGTTGAATCACATGCAGTTTTTGGTCTTACGTGAAAGAGTTGTTTTCTGGTAAGGAAAGTCACTATTGCACTACCATTGCCATACACAGTGCAAATAGCACTCGTGTCTGTTCCCAGCAATAACAGTGTATTGGACTGAAGAGGAGCTACTGTTCTTCTCAGTTTCCTAAGCAGAGTTGAACTAGATATGGCCCGTGTGTGTAGGAAGCAGAGTTCTTTTGTTCTGAGCAAGCGCACTGTTCGGACCCCATAGGAAACACAGTAGAGTAGAAGAGTGCCGTTTTCTCAAAAGCATAGTGTGTTTATTGTAAGGCGAGGTAGCGTTTATTTTCCAGTTCTACATGGAGTTGAATCACATGCAGTTTTTGGTCCTACGAGCAAGAGTTGTTTTCTTGTACGGAAAGTCACTATTGCGCTCCCATTGCCATACACAGTGCAAATAGCACTCGCGTCTCTTCCCAGCAATTACAGTGTATTGGACTGAAGAGGAGCTACTGTTCTTGTCAGTTTCCTAAGCAGAGTTGAACTAGATATGGCCAGTGTGTGTAGGAAGCACAGTTCTTTTGTTCTGAGCAAGCTCACTGTTCGGACCCCATAGGAAACACAGTAGAGTAGAAGAGTGCTCTTTTCTCAAAAGCAGAGTTTGTTTCTTGTAAGGCAAGCTAGCGTTTGTTTCCCATTCCTAAATGGAGTTGAATCACATGCACTTTCTGGTCCTACGAGCAAGAGTTGTTTTCTGGTAAGAAGAGTCACTATTGTGCTCCCATTGTCGTACACAACGCAAATAGCACTGGCGTCCGTTCCCAGCATGTACAGTGTATTGGACTGAAGAGGATCTACTGTTCTTGTCAGTTTCCTAAGCACAATTGATGTAGATATGGCCGTGTGTGTAGGAAGCACAGTTCTTTTGTTCTGAGCAAGCTCACTTTTCTGGCCATATAGGAAACACAGTAGAGTAGAAGAGTGCTCGTTTCTCAAAAGCAGAGTCTGTTTCTTGTAAGACGAGCTAGCGTTTATTTCCAAGTCCGAAAGGGAGTTGAATCACATGCAGTTTTTAGTCCTATGAGCAAGAGTTGTTTTCTGGTAAGGAAAGTCACTATTGCGCTCCCATTGCCATACCCAGAGCAAATAGCTCTCGAATCTGTTCCCAGCAATTACAGTGTATTGAACTGAAGAGGAGCTACTGTTCTTCTCAGTTTCCTAAGCACAGTTGAACTAGATATGGCCCGTGTGTGTAGGAAGCAGAGTTCTTTTGTTCTGAGCAAGCTCACTGTTCAGACCCCATAGGAAACACAGTAGAGTAGAAGAGTGCTCTTTTCTCAAAAGCAGAGTGTGTTTCTTATAAGGCGAGCTAGCGTTTGTTTCCCACTCCTAAATGGAGTTGAATCCCATGCAGTTTCTGGTCCTACGATCAAGAGTTTTTTTCTGGTAAGAAGAGTCACTATTGCGCTCCCATTGCCATACACAGTGCAAATAGCACTCGCGTCTGTTTCCAGCAAGTACAGTGTATTGGACTGAAGAGGAGCTACTGTTCTTGTCAGTTTCCTAAGCAGAATTGAACAGGATATGGCACTTGTGTTTAGGAAGCACAGTTCTTTTGTTCTGAACAAGCTCACTGTTTGGAAGCCATAGGAAACACAGTAGAGAAGAAGAGTGTTCTTGTCAGTTTCCTAAGCAGAATTGATGTAGATATGGCCGTTTGTGTAGGAAGCACAGTTCTTTTGTTCTGAACAGGCTCTCTGTTCTGGGAATATAGGAAACACAGTAGAGTAGAAGAGTGCTCTTTTCTCAAAAGCAGAGTGTGTTTCTTGTAAGGCGAGATAGCGTTTGTTTCCCAGTCCTAAATGGAGTTGAGTAACATGCAGTTTTTTTTCCTAGGAGCAAGAGTTGTTTTCTGGTAAGGAATGTCACTATTGCGCTCCCATTGCCATTCTCAGTGCAAATAGCACTCGCGTCTGTTCCCAGCAAGTACAGTGTACTGGACTGAAAAGGAGCTACTGTTCTTGTCAGTTTCCTAAGCAGAGTTGAACTAGATATGGCCCGTCTGTGTAGGAAGCACAGTTCTTTTGTTCTGAGCAAGCTCACTGTTCAGACCCCATAGGAAACACAGTAGAGTAGAAGAGTGCTCTTTTCTCAAAAGCAGAGTGTGTTTCTTGTAAGGCAAGCTAGCTTTTGTTTCCCAGTCCTAAATGTAGTTGAATCACATGCAGTTTTTGGTCCTACATGAAAGAGTTGTTTTCTGGTAAGGAAAGTCACTATTGCACTACCATTGCCATACACAGTGCAAATAGAACTCGTGTCTGTTCCCAGCAATTACAGTGTATTGGACTGAAGAGGAGCTACTGTTCTTCTCAGTTTCCTAAGCAGAATTGAACTAGATATGGCCCGTGTGTGTAGGAAGCAGAGTTCTTTTGTTCTGAGCAAGCACACTGTTCGGACCCCATAGGAAACACAGTAGAGTAGAAGAGTGCCGTTTTCTCAAAAGCAGAGTGTGTTCCTTGTAAGGCGAGCTAGCGTTTATTTTCCAGTTCTACATGGAGTTAAATCACATGCAGTTTTTGGTTCTACAAGCAAGAGTTGTTTTCTTGTAAGGAAAGTCACTATTGCGCTCCCATTGCCATACACAGTGCAAATAGCACTCGCGTCTGTTCCCAGCAAGTACAGTGTATTGGACTGAAGAGGAGATACTGTGCTTGTCAGTTTTCTAAGCAGAGTGTAACCAGATATGGCCCGTGTGTGTAGGAAGCACAGTTCTTTTGTTCTGAGCAAGCTCACTGTTCCGAAAACTAGGAAACACAGTAGAGAAGAGAGTGCTCTTTTCTCAAAAGCAGAGTGTGATTTTGTAAGGCGAGATAGCGTTTGTTTCCCAGTCCTAAATGGAGTTGGATCCCATGCTGTTTCTGGTCCTATGAGCAAGAGTTGTTTTCTGGTATGAAGAGTCACTGTTGCGCTCCCATTGTCATACACAGGGCAAATAGCACAGGCATCTGTTCCCAGCATGTACAGTGTATTGGACTGAAGAGGATCTACTGTTTTTGTCAGTTTCCTAAACAGAGTTGAACTAGATATGGCCTGTGTGTGTAGGAAGCACAGTTCTTTTGTTCTGAGCAAGCTCACTGTTCGGACCCCATAGGAAACACATTAGAGTAGAAGAGTGCTCTTTTCTCAAAATCAGAGTGTGTTTCTTGATAGGCGAGCTAGTGTTTGTTTACCAGTCAGAAATTGAGTTGAATCACATGCAGTGTCTTGTCCTATGAGCAAGAGTTCTTTTCTGGTAAGAAGAGTAACTATTGCGCTCCCATTGCCATACACAGTGCAAATAGCACTCGCGTCTGTTCCCAGCAAGTACAGTGTATTGGACTGAAGAGGAGCTACTGTTCTTGTCAGTTTCCTATGAAGAGTTGAACTAGATATGGCCCCTGTGTGTAGGAAGCACAGTTCTTCTGTTCTGAGCAAGCTCACTGTTCAGACCCCATAGGAAACACAGTAGAGTAGAAGAGTTCCCTTTTCTCAAAAGCAGAGTTTTTTTTCTTGTAAGGCGAGCTAGCATTTGTTTCCCAGTCTTTTTTGGTTTTTCGAGACAGGGTTTCTCTGTGTAGCTTTGCGCCTTTCCTGGAACTCACTTGGTAGTCCAGGCTGGCCTCGAACTCACAGAGATCCTCCTGGCTCTGCCTCCCGAGTGCTGGGATTAAAGGCGTGCGCCACCACCGCCCGGCTGTTTCCCAGTCTTAAATGGAGTTGAGTCACATGAAGTTTCTGGTCCTACGAGCAAGAGTTGTTTTCTCGTATGAAGAGTCACTATTGCGCTCACATTGTCATACACAGGGCAAATAGCAATGGCGACTGTTCCCAGCATGTACAGTGTATTGAACTGAAGAGGATCTACTGTTCTTGTCAGTTTCCTAAACAGAATTGAACTAGATATGGCCATGAGTATAGGAAGCACAGTTCTTTTGGTGTGAGCAAGCTCACTCTTCTGGCCATATAGTAAACACAGTAGAGTAGAAGAGTGCTCTTTTCTCAAAAGCAGAGTCTCTATCTTGTAAGGCGAGCTAGTGTTTATTTCCCAGTTCTAAATGGAGTTGAATCACATGCAGTTTTCGGTCCTACAAGCAAAAGTTGTTTTCTGGTAAGGAAAGTCACTATTGAGCTGCCATTGCCATACACAGTGCAATTAGCACTCGCGTCTGTTCGCAGCAAGTACAGTGTATTGGACTGAAGAGGAGCTACTGTTCTTGTCAGTTTCCTAAGCAGAGTTGAACTAGATATGGCGCGTCTGTGTAGGAAGCAGAGTTCTTTTGTTCTGACAATCTCACTGTTCAGACCCCATAGGAAACAAAATAGAGTAGAAGAGTGCTCTTTTCTCAAAAGCAGAGTGTGTTTCTTGTAAGGCGAGCTAGTGTTTGTTTCCCAGTCAGAAATGGAGTTGAATCACATGCAGTTTCTGGTCCTACGAGCCAGTGTTGTTTTCTGGTAAGAAGAGTCACTATTGCGCTCCCATTGCCATACACAGGGCAAATAGCACTGGCATCTGTTCCCAGCATGTACAGTGTATTGGTCTGAAGAGGAGCTACTGTTCTTGTCAGTTTCCTAAGCAGAATTGAACTAGATATGGCCGTGTGTGTAGGAAGCACAGTTCTTTTGTTCTGAGCAAGCTCACTGTTCTGGCCATATAGGAAAAACAGTAGACTAGAAGAGCGCTCTTTTCTCAAAAGCAGAATGTGTTTCTTGTAAGGAGAACTAGCATTTGTTTCCCAGTCCTAAATGGAGGTGAGTCACATGCAGTTTTTGGTCCTACGACCATGAGTTGTTTTCTGGTAAGAAGAGTCACTATTGTGCTCCAATTGCCATACACAGTGCAAATAGCACTCGCGTATATTTCCAGCAAGTACAGTGTATTGGACTGAAGAGGAGCTACTGTTCTTGACAGTTGCCTAAGCAGAGTTGAACTACATATGGCCTGTGTGTGTAGGTAGCACAGTTCTTTTGTTCTGAGCAAGCACACTGTTCGGACCCTATAGGAGACAGAGTAAAGTAGAAGAGTGCTCTTTTCTCAAAAGCAGAGTGTGTTTCTTGTAAAGCAAGATAGCGTTTGTTTCCCAGTCCTAAATGGAGTTGAGTCACTTCCAGTTTCTGGTCCTACGAGCAAGAGTTGTTTTCTGGTAAGAAGAGTCACTATTGCGCTCCCATTGTCACACACAGGGCAAATAGCACTGGTGTCGGTTCCCAGCATGTACAGTGTATTGAACTAAAGAGGAGCTACTGTTCTTGTCAGTTTACTAAGGAGAATTGATCTAGATATGGCCGTGTGTGTAGGAAGCACATTTCTTTTGTTCTGAGCAAGCTCACTGTTCTGGCCATATAGGAAACACAGTAGAGTAGAAGAGTGCTCTTTTCTCAAAAGCAGAGTCTCTTTCTTGTAAGGCGAGCTAGCGTTTATGTCCCAGTTCTTAGTTGAGTTGAATCACATGCAGTTTTCGGTCCTACGAGCAAGAGTTGTTTTCTGGTAAGGAAAGTCACTATTGAGCTCCCGTTGCCATATACAGTGCAAATAGCACTGGCATCTGTTCCCATCAAGTACAGTGTATTGGACTGAAGAGGAGCTACTGTTCTTGTCAGTTTCCTAAGCAGAGTTGAACTAGATATGGTCCGTGTGTATAGGAAGCACAGTTTTTGTTCTGAGCAAGTTCACTGTTTGGACCACATAGGAAACACTGTAGAGTAGAAGAGTGCTCTTTTCTCAAAAGCAGAGTGTGTTTCTTGTAAGGCGAGCTAGCGTTTCTTTCCCAGTCCTAAATGGAGTTGAATCCCATGCAGTTTCTGGTCCTACAAGCAAGAGTTGTTTCATGTACGAAGAGTCACTATTGCGCTCCCATTGTCATACACAGGGCAAATAGTACTGGCGTCTGTTCCCAGCAAGTACAGTGTATTGGACTGAAGAGGATCTACTGTTCGTGTCAGGGTCCTAAGCAGAATTGATCTAGATATGACCGTGTGTGTAGGAAGCACAGTTCTTTTGTTCTGAGCAAGCTCACTGTTCGGACCACATAGGAAACACAGTTGAGTAGAAGAGTGCTCTTTTCTCAAAAGCAGAGTGTGTTTCTTGTTAGGCGAGCTAGTGTTTGTTTCCCAGACAGAAATGGAGTTGAATCCCATGCAGTTTCTGGTCCTACGAGCAAGAGTTTTTTCTGGTAAGAAGAGTCACTATTGCGCTCCCATTGTCATACACAGGGCAAATAGCACTGGCGTCTGTTCCCAGCATGTACAGTGTATTGGACAGAAAAGGAACTACTGTTCTTGTCAGTTTCCTAAGCAGAATTGAACTAGATATGGCCCGTGTGTGTTGGAAGCACAGTTCTTTTGTTCTGAGCAAGCTTACTGTTCGGACCCCACGGGAAACACAGTAGAGAAGAAGAGTGCTCGTTTCTCAAAAGCAGAGTGTGTTTCTTGTAAGGCGATCTAGCGTTTGTTTCCCAGTCCTAAATGGAGTTGAGTCACATGCAGTTTCTGGTCCTACGAGCAACGGTTGTTTTCTAGTAAGGAAAGTCACTATTGCGCTCCCATTTCCGTATACAGTACAAATAACACTCGCGTCTGTTCCCAGCAAGTACAGTGTATTGAACTGAAGAGGAGCTACTGTTCTTGTCAGTTTCCTAAGCAGAGTTGAACTAGAAGTGGCGCGTGTGTGTAGGAAGCACACTTCTTTTGTTCTGAGCAAGCTCACTGTTCTGTCCCTATAGGAAACACAGTAGAGTAGAAGAGTGCCGTTTTCTCAAAAGCAGAGTGTGTTTCTTGTAAGGCGAGCTAGCGTTTGTTTCCCATTCCTAAATGGAGTTGAGTCACATGCAGTTTTTGGTCCTACGAGCAAGAGTTTTTTTCTGTTAAGAAGAGTCTCTATTGAGCTCCAATTGCCATACACAGTGCATATAGCACTGGCGTCTGTTCCCATCAAGTACAGTGTATTGGACTGATGAGGAGCTACTGTTCTTGTCAGTTTCCTAAGCAGAGTTGAACTAGATATGGTCCGTGTGTGTAGGAAGCACAGTTTTTGTTCTGAGCAAGCTCACTGTTTGGACCACATAGGAAACACAGTAGAGTAGAAGAGTGCTCTTTTCTAAAAAGCAGAGTGTGTTTCTTGTAAGTCCAGCTAGCATTTGTTTCCCAGTCCTAAATGGAGTTGAATCACATGCTGTTTCTTGTCCTACGAGCAAGAGATTTTTTCTGGTAAGAAGAGTAACTATTGCGCTCCCATTGTCATACACAGGGCAAATAGCACTGGCGTCTGTTCCCAGCAAGTACAGTGTATTGGACTGAAGAGGATCTACTGTTCATGTCAGGGTCCTAAGCAGAATTGATCTAGATATGGCCGTGTGTGTAGGAAGCACAGTTATTTTGTTCTGAGCAAGCTCACAGTTCGGACCCCATAGGAAACACAGTAGAGTAGATGAGTGCCCTTTTCTCAAAAGCAGAGTGTGTTTCTTGTATGGCGAGCTAGCATTTGTTTCCCAGTCCTAAGTGGAGTTGAATCACATGCAGTTTCTGGTCCTACGAGTAAGAGTTGTTTTCAGGTAAGAAGAGTCACTATTGCGCTCCCATTGTCATACACAGGGCAAATAGCACTGGCTTCTGTTCCCAGCATGTGCAGTGTATTAGACTGAACAGGATCTACTGTTCTTGTCAGTTTGCTAAGAAGAATTGAACTAGATATTGCTCGTGTGTGTAGGAAGCACAGTTCTTTTGTTCTGAGCAAGCTCACTGTTCTGGCCTTATAAGAAACACAGTAGAGCAGAAGAGTGATCTTTTCTAAAAAGCAGAGTGTGTTTCTTGTAAGGCGATCTAGCGTTTGTTTCCCTTTTCTAAATGGAGTTGAGTCACATGCAGTTTTTAGTCCTAGGAGCAAGAGTTGTTTTCTGGTAAGAAGGGTCACTATTGCGCTCCCATTGCCCTACACAGTGCAAATAGCACTCGCGTCTGTTCCCAGCAAGTACAGAGTATTGGACTGAAGGGGAGCTACTGTTCTTTTCAGTTTCCTAAGCAGAGTTGAACTAGATATGGCCCGTGTGTGTAGGAAGCACATTTCTTTTGTTCTGAGCAAGCTCACTGTTCGGAGCCCTTAGGAAACACAGTAGAGAAGAAGAGTGCTCATTTCTCAAAAGCAGAGTGTGTTTCTTGTAAGGCCAGGTAGCGTTAGTTTCCCAGTCCTAAATGGAGTTGAGTCCCATGCAGTTTCTGGTCCTACGAGCAGGAGTTGTTTTCTGGTAAGGAATGAAACGATTGTGCTCCCATTGCCATACACAGTGCAAATAGCACTCGCGTCTGTTCCCAGCAAGTACAGTGTATTGAACTGAAGAGGAGCTACTGTTCTTGTCATTTTCCTAAGCAGAGTTGAACTAGATATGGCCCGTGTGTGTTGGAAGCACAGTTCTTTTGTTCTGAGCAAGCTTACTGTTCGGACCCCACAGGAAACACAGTAGAGAAGAAGAGTGCTCGTTTCTCAAAATCAGAGTGTGTTTCTTTTAAGGCGATCTAGCGTTTGTTTCCCAGTACTAAATGGAGTTGAGTCACATGCAGTTTCTGGTCCTACGAGCAACAGTTGTTTTCTAGTAAGGAAAGTCACTATTGCGCTCCCATTGCCATACACAGTGCAAATAGCACTCGGGTCTGTTCCCAGCAAGTACAGTGTATTGGACTGAAGAGGAGCTACTGTTCTTGTAAGTTTCCTATGAAGAGTTGAATTAGATATGGCCCCTGTGTGTAGGAAACACAGTTCTTCTGTTCTGAGCAAGCTCACTGTTCAGACCCCATAGGAAACACAGTAGAGTAGAAGAGTTCCCTTTTCTCAAAAGCAGAGTTTTTTTTCTTGTAAGGCGAGCTAGCATTTGTTTCCCAGTCTTAAATGGAGTTGAGTCACATGCAGTTTCTGGTCCTACGAGCAAGAGTTGTTTTCTCGTATGAAGAGTCACTATTGCGCTCACATTGTCATACACAGGGCAAATAGCAATGGCGACTGTTCCCAGCATGTACAGTGTATTGGACTGAAGAGGATCTACTGTTCTTGTCAGTTTCCTAAACAGAATTGAACTAGATATGGCCATGGGTGTAGGAAGCACAGTTCTTTTGTTGTGAGCAAGCTCACTCTTCTGGCCATATAGTAAACACAGTAGAGTAGAAGAGTGCTCTTTTCTCAAAAGCAGAGTCTCTATCATGTAAGGCGAGCTAGTGTTTATTTCCCAGTTCTAAATGGAGTTGAATCACATGCAGTTTTCGGTCCTACAAGCAAAAGTTGTTTTCTGGTAAGGAAAGTCACTATTGAGCTGCCATTGCCATACACAGTGCAATTAGCACTCGCGTCTGTTCGCAGCAAGTACAGTGTATTGGACTGAAGAGGAGCTACTATTCTTGTCAGTTTCCTAAGCAGAGTTGAACTAGATATGGCCCGTGTGTGTAGGAAGCACAGTTCTTTTGTTCTGAGCAAGCTCACTGTTCTGTCCCTATAGGAAACACAGTAGAGTAGATGAGTGCTCTTTTCCCAAAAGCAGAGTGTGTTTCTTGTAAGGCGAGCTAGCGTTTGTTTCCCAGTCCTAAATGGAGTTGAGTTACATGCAGTTTTTGGTCCTACGAGCAAGAGTTTTTTTCTGTTAAGAAGAGTCACTATTGCGCTCCAATTGCCATACACAGTGCAAATAGCACTGGCGTCTGTTCCCATCAAGTACAGTGTATTGGACTGATGAGGAGCTACTGTTCTTGTCAGTTTCCTAAACAGAATTGAACTAGATATGGCCATGGGTATAGGAAGCACAGTTCTTTTTTCTGAGAAAGCTCTCTGTTCTGGCCCTATAGGAAACACAGTAGAGTAAAAGAGTGCTCTTTTCTCAAAAGCAGAGTGTGTTTCTTGTAAGGCGATCTAGCATTTGTTTCCCAGTCCTAAATGGAGTTGAATCACATGCGGTTTTTGGTCCTACGAGCAAGAGTTGTTTTCTGGTAAGGAAAGTCACTATTGCTCTCCCTTTGCCATACACAGTGCAAATAGCACTCACGTATATTCCCAGCAAGTACAGTGTATTGGACTGAAGAGGAGCTACTGTTCTTGTCAGTTTCCTAAGCAGAATTGAACTAGATATGGCCATGTGTGTAGGAAGCACAGTTCTTTTGTTCTGAGCAAGCTCACTGTTCTGGCCATATAGGAAACACAGTAGAGTAGAAGAGTCCTCTTTTCTCAAAAGCAGAGTGTGTTTCTTGTACGGAGAGCTAGCGTTTGTTTCCCAGTCCTAAATAGAGTTGAGTCACATGCAGTTTCTGGACCTACGAGCAAGAGTTGTTTTCTGGTAAGAAGAGTCACTATTGCACTCCCATTGCCATACACAGTGCAAATAGCACTCGCGTCTCTTCCCAGCAAGTACAGTGTATTAGACTGAAGAGGAGCTAATGTTCTTGTCAGTTTCCTAAGCAGAGTTCAACTAGATATGGCCCGTGTGTGTAGGAAGCACAGTTCTTTTGTTCTGAGCAAGCTCACTGTTCTGGCCTTATAAGAAACACAGTAGAGCAGAAGAGTGATCTTTTCTAAAAAGCAGAGTGTGTTTCTTGTAAGGCGAGCTAGCGTTTGTTTCCCTTTTCTAAATGGAGTTGAGTCACATGCAGTTTTTGGTTCTACGAGCAAGAGTTGTTTTCTTGTAAGAAGGGTCTCTATTGCGCTCCCATTGCCCTACACAGTGCAAATAGCACTCGTGTCTGTTCCCAGCAAGTACAGTGTATTGGACTGAAGGGGAGCTACTGTTCTTGTCAGTTTCCTAAGCAGAGTTGAACTAGATATGGCCCGTGTGTGTAGGAAGCACAGCTCTTTTCCTCTGATGAAGCTCACTGTTCGGACCCCATATGAAACACAGTAGAGTAGAAGAGTGCTCTTCTCTCAAAAGCAGAGTTTGTTTCTAGGAAGGCGAGCTAGCATTTGTATCCCAGTCCTAAATGGAGTTGAATCACATGCAGTTTTTGGTCCTACAAGCAAGAGTTGATTTCTGGTAAGAAGACTAACTATTGCGCTCCCATTCTCATACACAGGGCAAATAGCACTGGCGTCTGTTCCCAGCATGTACAGTGAATTGGACTGAAGAGGATCTACTGCTCCTGTCAGTTTCCTAATCAGAAATGAACTACATATGGCCCGTGTGTGTAGGAAGCACAGTTCTTTTGTTCTGAGCAAGCTCAATGTTCTAGCCCTATAGGAAACACAGTAGAGTAGAAGAGTGCTCTTTTCTCAAAAGCAGAGTGTGTTCCTTGTAAGTGGAGCTATCGTTTGTTTCCCAGTCCAAAATAGAGTTGAGTCAAAGGCAGTTTCTGTTCCTACGAGCAAGAGTTGTTTTCTCGTAAGAAGAGTCACTATTGTGCTCCCATTGCCATACACAGTGCAAATAGCACTTGCGTCTCTTCCCAGCAAGTACAGTGTATTGGACTGAAGAGGAGCTAATATTGTTGTCAGTTTCCTAAGCAGAGTTGAACTAGATATGGCCCGTGTGTGTAGGAAGCACAGTTCTTTTCTTCTGAGCAAGCTCACTTTTCAGACCCCATAGGAAACACAGTAGAGTAGAAGAGTGCTCTTTTTTCAAAAGCAGAGTGTGTTTCTAGTAAGACGAGATAGCGTTTGTTTCCCAGTACTAAATGGAGTTGAGTCACATGCAGTTTCTGGTCCTACGAGCAAGAGTTGTTTTCTGGTAAGAAGAGTCACTATTGCACTCCCATTGCCACACAAGTGCAAATAGCGCTCGCGTCTGTTCCCAGAAAGTACAGTGTATTGGACTGAAGAGGAGCTACTGTTCTTGTCAGTTTCCTAAGCAGAGTTGAACTAGATATGGCCCGTGTTTGTAGGAAGCACAGTTGTTTTGTTCTGAGCAAGCTCACTGTTCTGGCCGTATAGGAAACACAGTAGAGTAGAAGAGTGCTCTTTTCTCAAAAGCAGAGTGTGTTTCTTGTAAGGCAAGCTAGCGTTTGTTTCCGAGTCCTAAATGGAGTTGAGTCACATGCAGTTTTTGGTCCTACGAGCAAGAGTTGTTTTCTGGTAAGGAAGTCACTATTGTGCTCCAATTACGATACACACTGCAAATAGCACTCGCGTCTGTTCCCATCAAGTACAGTGTATTGGACTGAAGAGGAGCTACTGTTCTTGTCAGTTTCCTAAGCAGAGTTGAACTAGATATGGCCCGTGTGTGTAGGAAGCACAGTTCCTGTGTTCTGAGCAAGGTCACTGTTCGGACCCCATAAGAAACACAGTAGAGTAGAAGAGTGCTCATTTCTCAAAAGAAGAGTGTGTTTCTTGTAAGGCAAGCTACCATTTGTTCCCCAGTCCTAAATGGAGTTGAGTCACATGCAGTTTCTGGTCCTACGAGCAAGAGTTGTTTTCTGGTAAGAAGAGTCACTATTGTGCTCCCATTGTCATACACAGGGCAAATAGCACTGGCGTCGGTGCCCAGCATGTACAGTGTATTGGACTGAAAAGGATCTACTGTTCTTGTCAGTTTCCTAAGCAGAATTGAACTAGATATGGCCGTGTGTGTAGGAAGCACAGATCTTTTGTTCTGAGAAAGCTCTCTTCTGGCCCTATAGAAAACAGGGTAGAGTAGAAGAGTGCTCTTTTCTCAAAAGCAGAGTGTGTTTCTTGTAAGGCAAGCTAGCATTTGTTTCCCAGTCCTAAATGGAGTTGAATCACATTCAGTTTTTGGTCCTATGAGCAAGAGTTGTTTTCTGGTAAGGAAAGTAACTATTGCGCTCCCATTGCCATACACAGTGCAAATAGCACTCGCGTCTGTTCCCAGCAAGTACAGTGTATTGGACTGAAGAGGAGCTACTGTTCTTGTCAGTTTCCTAAGCAGAGTTGAACTAGATATGGCCCGTATGTGTAGGAAGCACAGTTCTTTTGTTCTGAGCAAGCTCACTGTTCTGACCCTATAGGAAACACAGTAGAGTAGAAGAGTGCTCTTTTCTCAAAAGCAGAGTGTGTTTCTTGTAAGGCAAGCTAGCGTTTGTTTCCCAGTCCTAAATAGAGTTGAGTCACATGCAGTTTTTGGTCCTACGAGCAAGAGTTGTTTTCTGGTAAGGAAGTCACTATTGTGCTCCCATTGCCATACACAGTGCAAATAGCACTCGCGTCTGTTCCCAGAAAGTACAGTGTATTGGACTGAAGAGGAGCTACTGTTCTTGTCAGTTTCCTAAGCAGAATTGAACTAGATATGGCCGTGTGTGTAGGAAGAACAGTTCTTTTGTTCTGTGCAAGCTCTCTGTTCTGGCCCTATAGGAATCAGGGTAGAGTAGAAGAGTGCTCTTTTCTCAAAAGCAGAGTGTGTTTCTTGTAAGGCAAGCTAGCATTTGTTTCCCAGTCCTAAATGGAGTTGAATCACATTCAGTTTTTGGTCCCATGAGCAAGAGTTGTTTTCTGGTAAGGAAAGTCACTATTGCGCTCCCATTGCCATAAACAGTGCAAATAGCACTCACGTCTGTTCCCAGCAAGTACAGTGTATTGGACTGAAGAGGAGCTACTGTTCTTGTCAGTTTCCTAATAGAGTTGAACTAGATATGGCCCGTGTGTGTAGGAAGCACAGTTCCTTTGTTCTGAGCAAGGTCACTGTTCGGACACCATAGGAAACACAGTAGAGTAGAAGAGTGCTCTTTTCTCAAAAGCAGAGTGTGTTTCTTGTAAGGCGAGCTAACGTTTGTTCCCCAGTCATAAATGGAGTTGAGTCACATGCAGTTTCTAGTCCTACGAGCAAGAGTTGTTTTCTGGTAAGAAGAGTCACTATTGCGCTCCCATTGTCATACACAGGGCAAATAGCACTGGCGTCGGTTCTCAGCATGTACAGTGTATTGGACTGAAGAGGAGCTACTGTTCTTGTCAGTTTCCTAAGCAGAATTGAACTAGAAATGGCCGTGTGTGTCGGAAGAACAGTTCTTTTGTTCTGAGCAAGCTCTCTGTTCTGGCCCTATAGGAAACATGGCACAGTAGAAGAGTGCTCTTTTCTCAAAAGCAGAGTGTGTTTCTTGTAAGGCAAGCTAGCATTTGTTTCCCAGTCCTAAATGGAGTTGAATCACATTCAGTTTTTGGTCCTATGAGCAAGAGTTGTTTTCTGGTAAGGAAAGAAACTATTGCGATCCCATTGCCATGCACAGTGCAAATATCACTCGCGTCTGTTCCCAGCAAGTACAGTGTATTGGACTGAAGAGGAGCTACTGTTCTTGTCAGTTTCCTAAGCAGAGTTGAACTAGATATGGCCCATGTTTGTAGGAAGCACAGTTCCTTTGTTCTGTGCAAGGTCACTGTTCGGACCCCATAGGAAACACAGTAGAGTAGAAGAGTGCTCTTTTCTCAAAAGCAGAGTGTGTTTCTTGTAAGGCGAGCTACCGTTTGTTCCCCAGTCCTAAATGGAGTTGAGTCACATGCAGTTTCTGGTCCTACGAGCAAGAGTTGTTTTCTGGTAAGAAGAGTCACTATTGCTCTCCCATTGTCATACACAGGGCAAATAGCACTGGCGTCGGTTCCCATCATGTACGGTGTATTGGACTGAAGAGGAGCTACTGTTCTTGGCAGTTTCCTAAGCAGAATTGAACTAGATATGGCCATGTGTGTAGGAAGCACAGTTCTTTTGTTCTGAGCAAACTCTCTGTTCTGGCCCTATAGTAAACATGGTACAGTAGAAGAGTGCTCTTTTCTCAAAAGCAGAGTGTGTTTCTTGTAAGGCAAGCTAGCATTTGTTTCCCAGTCCTAAATGGAGTTGAATCACATTCAGTTTTTGGTCCTATGAGCAAGAGTTTTTTTTTGGTAAGGAAAGTCACTATTGCGATCCCATTGCCATACACAGTGCAAATAGCACTCGCGTCTGTTCCCAGCAATTACAGTGTATTGGACTGAAGAGGAGCTACTGTTCTTGTCAGTTTCCTAAGCAGAGTTGAACTAGATATGGCCTGTGTGTGTAGGAAGCACAGTTCCTTTGTTCTGAGCAAGGTCACTGTTTGGACCCCATAGGAAACACAGTAGAGTAGAGGAGTGCTCCTTTCTCAAAAGCAGAGTGTGTTTCTTGTAAGGCGAGCTACCGTTTGTTTCCCAGTTCTAAAAGGAGTTGAGTCACATGCAGTTTCTGGTCCTACGAGCAAGAGTTGTTTTTTGCTAAGAAGACTCACTATTGCGCTCCCATTGTCATACACAGGGCAAATAGAACTGGCCTCGGTTCCCAGCATGTACAGTGTATTGGATTGAAGAGGATCTTCTGTTTTTGTCAGTTTCCTAAGCAGAATTGAACTAGATATGGCCATGTGTGTAGGATGCACAGTTCTTTTCTTCTGAGCAAGCTCACTGTTCTGGCCCTATATGAAACACAGTAGAGTAGAAGAGTGCTCTTTTCTCAAAAGCAGAGTGTGTTTCTTGTAAGGCGAGCTAGCGTTTATTTCCCAGTTCTAAAGGGAGTTGAATCACATGCAGTTTTCGGTCCTACGAGCAAGAGTTGTTTTCTGGTAAGGAAAGTCACTATTGCTTTCCCATTGCCATACACAGTGCAAATAGCATTCGCGTCTGGTCCGAGCAAGTACAGTGTAATGGACTGAAGAGGCGCTACTGTTCTTGTCAGTTTCCTAAGCAGAGTTGAACTAGATATGGCCAGTGTGTGTAGGAAGCACAGTTCTTTTGTTCTAAGCAAGCTCACTGTTCGGACCCCATAGGAAAAACAGTAGAGTAGAAGAGTGCTCTTTTCTCAAAAGCAGAGTGTGTTTCTTGTAAGGCGAGCTAGCATTTGTTTTCCAGTCCTAAATGGAGTTGAATCACATGCAGTTTCTTGTCCTACGAGCAAGAGTTGTTTTCTGGTAAGGAAAGTCACTATTGCGCTCCCATTCCCATACACAGTGCAAATAGCACTGGCGTCTGTTCCCAGCAAGTACAGTGTATCGGACTGAAGAGGAGCTACTGTTCTTGTCAGTTCCCTAAGCAGAGTTGAACTAGATATGGCCCATGTGTGTAGGAAGCACAGTTCTTTTGTTCTGAGCAAGCTCACTGTTCGGACCCCATAGGAAATTCAGTAGAGTAAAAGAGTGCCCTTTATTCAAAAGCAGAGTGTGTTTCTTGTAAGGCGAGCTAGTGTTTGTTTCCCACTCCTAAATGAAGTTGAATCCCATGGAGTTTCTTGTCCTACGATTAAGAGTTTTTTTCTGGTAAGAAGAGTCACTATTGCGCTCCAATACCATACACAGTACAAATAGCACACGCGTCTGTTCCCAGCAAGTAAAGAGTATTGGACTGAAGAGGAGCTACTGTTCTTGTCAGTTTCCTAAGCAGAGTTGAACTAAATATGGCCCCTGTGTGTAGGAAGCACAGTTTTTGTTCTGAGCAAGCTCACTGTTCGGACCCCATAGGAAAAACAGTAGAGTAGAAGAGTGCTCTTTTCTCAAAAGCAGAGTGTGTTTCTTGAAAGGCGAGCTAGTGGTTATTTCCCAGTCAGAAATGGAGTTGAATCCCATGCAGTTTCTGGTCCTATGAGCAAGAGTTTTTTTTTTTGTTAAGAAGAGTCACTTTTGAGCTCCCATTGCCATAGACAGTGCAAATAGCACTCGCGTCTCTTCCCAGCAAGTACAGGGTATTGGACTGAAGAGGAGCTACTGTTCTTGTCAGTTTCCTAAGCAGAGTTGAACTAGATATGGCCCGTGTGTGTAGGAAGCACAGTTCTTTTGTTCTGAGCAAGCTCACTTTTCGGACCCCATAGGAAACACAGTAGAGTAGAAGAGTGCTCTTTTCTCAAAAGCAGATGGTGTTTCTTGTAAGGCGAGCTAGCGTTTGTTTCCCAGTCCTAGATGGAGTTGAATCACATGCTGTATCTGGTCTTAAGAGCAAGAGTTGTTTTCTGGTAAGAAGAGTCACTATTGCGATCCCATTGTCATAGACAGGGCAAATAGCACTGTCGTCTGTTCCCAGCATATACAGTGTATTGGACTGAAGAAGATCTACTGTTCTTGTCAGTTTCCTAAGCAGAATTGAACTAGATATGGCCCGTGTGTGTAGGAAGCACAGTTCTTTTCTTCTGAGCAAGCTCACTGTTCTGGCCCTATAGGAAACACCGTAGAGTAGAAGAGTGCTCTTTTCTCAAAATCAGAGTGTGTTTCCTGTAAGGCAAGCTAGCATTTGTTTCCCAGTTCTAAATGGAGTTGAGCCACATGCAGTTTGTGGTCCTACGAGCAAGAGATGTTTTCTGGTAAGAAGAGTCACTATTGGGCTCCCTTTGCCATACACAGTACAAATAGCACTCGCGTCTGTTCCCAGCAAGTACAGTGTATTGGACTGAAGAGGAGCTACTGTTCTTGTCAGTTTCCTACGCAGAGTTTAACTAGATATGGCCCCTGTGTGTAGGAAGCACAGTTCTTTTGTTCTGAGCAAGCTCACTGTTCGGATCCCATAGGAAACACAGTAGAGTAGAAGAGTGCTCTTTTCTCAAAAGCAGAGTGTGTTTCTTGTAAGGCGAGATAGCGTTTGTTTCCAGGTCATAAATGGAGTTGAATCACATGCAGTTTCTGGTCCTATGAGCAAGAGTTGTTTTCTGGTAAGGAAAGTCACTATTGCGCTGCCATTGCCATACACAGTGCAAATATCACTTGCGTCTGTTCCCAGCAAGTACACTGTATTGAACTGAAGAGGATCTACTGTTCTTGTCAGTTTCCTAAACAGAGTTGAACTAGATATGGCCCATGTGTGTACGAAGCACAGTTCTTTTGTTCTTAGCAAGCTCACTTTTCTGACCCCATAGGAAACACAGTAGTGTAGTAGAGTGCTCTTTTCTCAAATGCAGAGTGTGTTTCTTGTAAGGCGAGCTAGCGTTTGTTTCCCAGTCCTAAATGGAGTTGAGTCACATGCAGTTTCTGGTCCTAGGAGCAAGAGTTGTTTTCTGGTAAGGATGTCACTATTGCGCTCCCATTGCCATACACAGTGCAAATAGCACTCGCGTCTATTCCCAGCAAGTACAGTGTATTGGACTGAAAAGGAGCTACTGTTCTTGTCAGTATCCTAAGCAGAGTTGAACTAGATATGGCCCCTGTGTGTAGGAAGCACAGTTTTTGTTCTGAGCAAGCTCACTGTTAGGACCCCATAGGAAACACAGTAGAGTAGATGAGTGCTCTTTTATCAAAAGCAGAGTGTGTTTCTTGTAAGGCGAGCTAGTGCTTGTTTCCCAGTCAGAAAAGGAGTTGAATCACATGCAGTTTCTGGTCCTACAAGCAAGAGTTGTTTTCTAGTAAGAAGGGTCACTACTGAGCTCCATTCTAATACACAGTGAAAATAGCACTGGCGTCTGTTCCCAGCATGTACAGTGCATTGGACTGAAGAGGATCTACTGTTCTTGTCAGTTTCCTAAGCAGAATTGAACTAGATATGGCCCGTGTGTGTAGGAAGCACAGTTCTTTTGTTCTTAGCAAGCTCACTCTTCGGACCCCATAGGAAACACAGTAGAGAAGAAGAGTGCTCTTTTCTCAAAAGCAGAGTGTGTTTCTTGTAAGGCGAGCTAGTGCTTGTTTCCAAGTCAGAAAAGGAGTTGAATCACATGCAGTTTCTGGTCCTAAGAGCAAGAGTTGTTTTGTGGTAAGAAGAGTCACTACTGAGCTCCCATTGTCATACACAGTGAAAATAGCACTGGCGTCTGTTCCCAGCATGTACAGTGCATTGGACTGAAGAGGATCTACTGTTCTTGTCAGTTTCCTAAGCAGAATTGAACTAGATATGGCCCCTGAGTACAGGAAGCACAGTTCTTTTGTTCTGAGCAAGCTCACTGTTCTGGCCCTATAGGAAACACAGTAGAGTGGAAGAGTGTTCTTTTGCAAAAGCAGAGTTGTTTCTTGTAAGGCGAGACAGCGTTTGTTTCCCAGTCCTAAATGGGGTTGAATCACAACAGTTTCTGGTCCTATGAGCAAGAGTTGTTTTCTGGTAAGAAGAGTCACTATTGCGCTCCCTTTGCCATACACAGTGCAAATAGCACTCGCGTCTGTTCCCAGCAAGTACAGTGTATAGGACTGAAGAGGAGCTACTGTTCTTGTCAGTTTCCTAAGCAGAGTTGAACTAGATATGGCCACTGTGTGTAGGAAGCACAGGTTTTGTTCTGAGCAATCTCACTGTTCAGACACCATAGGAAAAACAGTAGAGTAGAAGAGTGCTCTTTTCTCAAAAGCAGAGTGTGTTTTTTGAAAGGCGAGCTAGTGGTTATTTCCCAGTCAGAAATGGAGTTGAATCCCATGCAGTTTCTGGTCTTACTAGCAAGAGGTTTTTTTTTGTTAAGAAGAGTCACTTCTGAGCTCCCATTGCCATAGACAGTGCAAAGAGCACTCGCGTCTCTTCCCAGCAAGTACAGTGTATTGAACTGAAGAGGAGCTACTGTTCTTGTCTGTTTCCTAAGCAGAGTTGAAATAGATATGGCCCGTGTGTGTAGGAAGCACAGTTCTTTTGTTTTGAGCAAGCTCACTGTTCAGACCCCATAGGAAACATAGTAGAGTAGAAGAGTGCTATTTTCTCAAAAGCAGAGTGTGTTTCTTGTAAGGCGAGCTAGCGTTTGTTTCCCAGTCCTAGATGGAGTTGAATCACATGCAGTATCTGGTCTTAAGAGCAAGGGTTGTTTTCTGGTAAGAAGAGTCACTATTGCAATCCCATTGTCATAGACAGGGCAAATAGCACTGGCGTCTGTTCCCAGCATGTACAGTGTATTGGACTGAAGAAGATCTACTGTTCTTGTCAGTTTCCAAAGCAGAATTGAACTAGATATGGCCCCTGTGTGTAGGAAGGACAGTTCTTTTGTTCTGAGCAAGCTCACTGTTCTGGCCCTATAGGAAAAACCTTAGATTAGGAGAGTGCTCTTTTCTCAAAAGCAGAGTGTGTTTCCTGTAAGGCGAGATAGCGTTTGTTTCCCAGTCATAAATGGAGTTGAATCACATGCAGTTTCTGGTCCTATGAACAAGAGTTGTTTTCTGGTAAGGAAAGTCACTATTGCGCTCCCATTGCCATACACAGTGCAAATAGCACTGGCGTCTGTTCCCAGCAAGTACAGTGTGTTGAACTGAAAAGGAGCTATTGTTCTTGTCAGTATCCTAAGCAGAGTTGAACTAGATAAGGCCTGTGTGTGTAGGAAGCAGAGTTCTTTTGTTCTGAGCAAGCTCACTGTTCTGGCCCTAAAGGAAACACAGTAGAGTAGAACAGTGCTGTTTTCTCAAAAGCAGAGTGTGTTTCATGTAAGGAGAGCTAGCGTTTGTTTCCCTTTTCTAAATGGAGTTGAGTCACATGCAGTTTTTGGTCCTACGATCAAGAGTTGTTTTCTGTTATGAAGAGTCACTATTGCTCTGCAATTGCCATATTCAGTGCAAATAGCACTCGCGTCTGTTCCGAGCAAGTACAGTGTATTGGACAGAAGAGGAGCTACTGTTCTTGTCAGTTTCCTAAGCAGAGTTGAACTAGATATGGCCCGTGTGTGTAGGAAGCACAGTTCTTTTGTTCTGAGCAAGCTCACTTTTCAGACCCCATAGGAAACACAGTAGAGTAGAAGAGTGCTCTTTTATCAAAAGCAGAGTGTGTTTCTAGTAAGACGAGCTAGCGTTTCTTTCCTAGTCCTAAATGGAGTAGAATCCCATGGAGTTTCTGGTCCTACGAGCAAGAGTTGTTTTCTGGTAAGAAGAGTCACTATTGTGCTCCCATTGTCATACACAGGGCAAATAGCACTGGCGTCTGTTCCCAGCATGTACAGTGTATTGAACTGAAGTGGATCTACTGTTCTTGTCAGTTTTCTAAGCAGAATTGAACTAGATATGGCCCGTGTGTGTAGGAATCCCAGTTCTTTTGTTCTGAGCAAGCTCACTGTTCTGGCCCTATAAGAAAAACAGTAGAGTAGAAGAGTGCTCTTTTCTCAAAAGCAGAGTGTGTTTATTGTAAGGCGAGCCCGCGTTTGTTTCCCAGTAGTAAATGGAGTTGAGTCACATGCAGTTTCTGGTCCTACGAGCAAGAGTTGTTTTCTGGTAAGAAGAATCACTATTGCGATCCAATTGTCATAGACAGGGCAAATATCACTTGTGTCTGTTCCCAGCAAGTACAGTGTATTGAACTGAAGAGGAGCTACTGTTCTTGTCTGTTTCCTAAGCAGAGTGGAACTAGATATGGCCCGTGTGTGTAGGAAGCACAGGTCTTTTGTTCTGAGCAAGCTCACTGTTCTGGCCCTATAGGAAACACCGTAGAGTGGAAGAGTGTTCTTTTGCAAAAGCAGAGTGAGTTTCTTGTAAGGCAAGCTAGCGTTTGTTTCCCAGTCCTAAATGGAGTTTAATCACAACAGTTTCTAGTCCTACGAGCAAGAGTTGTTTTCTGGTACGAAGAGTCACTATTGCGCTCCCATTGACATACACAGAGCAAATAGCACTCGCATCTGTTCCCAGCAAGTACAGTGTATTAAACTGAAGAGGATCGACTGTTCTTGTCAGTTTCCTAAGCAGAGTTGAACTAGATATGGCACGTGTGTGTCGGAAGCACAGTTCTTTTGTTCTGAGCAATCTCACTCTTTTGGCCCTATAAGAAAAACTGTAGAGTAGAAGAGTGCTCCTTTCTCGAAAGCAGAGTGTGTTTCTTGTAAGGCGAGGTAGCATTTGTTTCCCAGTCCTAAATGGAGTTGAGTCACATGCAGTTTCTGGTCCTACGAGCAAGAGATGTTTTCTGGTAAGAAGAGTCACTATTGTGCTCCCATTGTTATACACAGGGCAAATAGCACTGGCGTCGATTCCCAGCATGTACAGTGTATTGGACTGCAGTGGATCTATTGTTCTTCTCAGTTTCCTAAGCAGAATTGAACTAGATATGGCCGTGTGTTTAGGAAGCACAGTTCTTTTGTTCTGAGCAAGCTCTCTGTTCTGGCACTATAGGAAACAGGTTAGAGTAGAAGAGTGCTCTTTCCTCAAAAGCAGAGTGTGTTTCTTGTAAGGCGAGCTACCGTTTGTTTCCCATTCCTAAATGGAGTTGAGTCACATGCAGTTTTTGGTCCTACGAGCAAGAGTTGTTTTCTGGTAACGAAAGTCACTATTGCTCTCCCATTGCCATACACAGTGCAAATAGCATTCGTGTCTGGTCCAAGCAAGTTTAGTGTAATGGACTGAAGAGGAGCTACTGTTCTTGTCAGTTTCCTAAGCAGAGTTGAACTAGATATGGCCCGTGTGTGTAGGAAGCATAGTTCTTTTGTTCTGAGCAAGCTCACTGTTCGGACCCCATAGGAAACACAGTAGAGTATAAGAGTGCTCTTTTCTCAAAAGCAGAGTGTGTTTCCTGTACGGCGAGCTAGTGTTTGATTCCCAGTCCTAAATGGAGTTGAATGACATGTAGTTTCTTGTCCTACGAGCAAGAGTTGTTTTCTGGTAAGGAAAGTCACTATTGTGCTCCCATTCCCATACACAGTGCAAATAGCACTGGCGTCTGTTCCCAGCAAGTACAGTGTATCGGACTGAAGAGGAGCTACTGTTCTTGTCAGTATCCTAAGCAGAGTTGAACTAGATATGGCCCATGTGTGTAGGAAGCACAGTTCTTTTGTTCTGAGCTGCCACACTGTTCGGACCCCATAGGAAATACAGTAGAGTAAAAGAGTGCCCTTTTCTCAAAAGCAGAGTGTGTTTCTTGTAAGGCGAGCTAGCATTTGTTTCCCAGTCCTAAATGGAGTTGAATCCCATGGAGTTTCTGGTCCTATGAGCAAGAGTTGTTTTTTGGTAAGAAGAGTCACTATTGTGCTCCCATTGTCATACACAGGGCAAATAGCACTGGCGTCTGTTCCTAGCATGTACAGTGTATTGAACTAAAGTGGATCTACTGTTCTTGTCAGTTTCCTAAGCAGAATTGAACTAGATATGGCCCGTGTGTAGGATTCCCAGTTCTTTAGTTGTGAGGAAGCTCACTGTTCTGGCCCTATATGAAAAACAGAAGAGTAGAAGAATGCTCTTTTCTCAAAAGCAGAGTGTCTTTATTGTAAGGTGAGCTCGCGTTTGTTTCCCAGTTCTAAATGGAGTTGAGTCACATGCAGGTTTTGGTCCTATGAGCAAGAGTTGTTTTCTTGTAAGAAGTGTCACTATTGTGCTCCCATAACATACACTTTACAAATAGCACTCGCGTCTGTTCCCAGCAAGTACAGAGTATTGGACTGAAGAGGAGCTACTGTTCTTGTCAGTTACCTAAGCAGAGTTTTAATTGATATGGTCCGTGTTTGTAGGAAGCACAGTTCTTCGGTTCTGAGCAAACTCACTGTTCGGACACCAAAGGAAACACAGTAGAGTAGAAAAGTGCTCTTTTCAAAAAAGCAGAGTGTGTTTCTTGTAAGGCGAGCTACCGTTTGTTTCCCAGTCCTAAATTGAGTTGAATCACATGCAGTTTCTGGTCCTATGAGCAAGAGTCATTTTCTGGTAAGAAGAGTCACTATTGTGCTCCCATTGTCATACACAGGGCAAATAGCACTGGCGTCTATTCGCAGCAAGTACAGTGTATTGGACTGAAGAGGAGCTACTGTTCTTTTCAGTTTCCTAAGCTGAGTTGAACTAGATATGGCCCGTGTGTGTAGGAAGCACAGTTCATTTGTTCTGAGCAAACTCACTGTTCGGACCCCATAGGAAACACAGTAGAGTAGATGAGTGCTCTTTTATCAAAAGCAGAGTGTGTTTCTTGTAAGGCGAGCTAGCGTTTGTTTCCCAGTCCTAAATGGAGTTGAGTCACATGCAGTTTCTGGTCCTACGAGCAAGAGTTGTTTTCTGGTAAGAAGAGTCACTATTGCGCTCCCATTGTCATGGACAGGGAAAATAGCACTGATGTCTGTTCCCAGCATGTACAGTGTATTTGACTGAAGAGGATCTATTGTTCTTGTAAGTTTCCTAAGCAGAGTTGAATTAGATATGGCCCGTGTGTGTACGAAGCACAGTTCTTTTGTTCTGAGGAATCTCACTGTTTTGGCCCTTTAAGAAAAACAGTAGAGAAGAAGGGTGCTCCTTTCTCGAAAGCAGAGTGTGTTTCTTGAAAGGCGAGCTAGTGTTGGTTTCCCAGTCCTAAATGGAGTTGAGTCACATGCAGTTTCTGGTCCTACGAGCAAGAGATGTTTTCTGGTAAGAAGAGTCACTATTGTGCTCCCATTGTTATTCACAGGACAAATAGCACTGGCGTCGGTTCCCAGCATGTACAGTGTATTGGACTGAAGAGGATCTACTGTTTTGTCAGTTTCCTAAGCAGAATTGAACTAGATATGGCCGTGTTTGTAGGAAGCACAGTTCATTTGTCCTGAGCAAGCTCACTGTTCTGGCCTTATAGGAAACACAGTAGAGTAGAAGAGTGCTCTTTTCTCAAAAGCAAAGTGTGTTTCCTGTAAGGCGAGCTATCGTTTCTTTCCCAGTCTTAAATGGAGTTGAGTCACATGCAGTTTTTGGTCCTATGAGCAAGAGTTGTTTTCTGGTAAGGAAGTCACTATTGTGCTCCTATTGTCATACACAGGGCAAATATCACTGGCGTCTGTTCCCAGCATGTACAGTGTATTGAACTGAAATGGATCTACTGTTCTTGTCAGTTTTCTAAGCAGAATTGAACTAGATATGGCCCGTGTGTGTAGGAATCCCAGTTCTTTTGTTCTGAGCAAGCTCACTGTTCTGGCCCTATAAGAAAAACAGTAGAGTAGAAGAGTACTCTTTTCTCAAAAGCAGAGTGTGATTATTGTAAGGCGAGCCCGCGTTTGTTTCCCAGTACTAAATGGAGTTGAATCACATGCAGTTTCTGGTCCTACGAGCAAGAGTTGTTTTCTGGTAAGAAGAGTCACTATTGCGCTCCCATTGCCATACACAGTGCAAATAGCACTCGCGTCTGTTCCCAGCAAATACAGTGTATTGGACTGAAAAGGAGCTACTGTTCTTGTCAGTATCCTAAGCAGAGTTGAACTAGATATGGCCCCTGTGTGTAGGAAGCACAGTTTTTGTTCTGAGCAAGCTCACTGTTCGGACCGCATAGGAAAAACAGTAGAATAGAAGAGTGCTCTTTTCTCAAAAGCAGAGTGTGTTTCTTGAAAGGCGAGATAGTGGTTATTTCCCAGTCAGAAATGGAGTTGAATCCCATGCAGTTTCTGGTCCTACGAGCAAGAGGTTTTTTTTGTTAAGAAGAGTCACTTTTGAGCTCCCATTTACATAGACAGTGCAAATAGCACTCTCGTCTGTTCCCAGCAAGTACAGTGTATTGGACTGAAGAGGAGCTACTGTTCTTATCAGTTTCCTAAGCAGAGTTGAACTAGATATGGCCCGTGTGTGTAGGAAGCACAGTTCTTTTGTTCTGAGCAAGGTCACTGTTCGGACCCCATAGGAAACACAGTAGAGTAGAAGAGTGCTCTTTTCTCAAAAGCAGAGTGTGTTTCTTGTAAGGCGAGCTAGCGTTTGTTTCCCAGTCCTAGATGGAGTTGAATCACATGCAGTATCTATCTGAAGAGCAAGAGTTGTTTTCTGGTAAGAAGAGACACTATTGCGATCCAATTGTCATAGACAGGGCAAATATCACTTGTGTCTGTTCCCAGCAAGTACAGTGTATTGAACTGAAGAGGAGCTACTGTTCTTGTCAGTTTCCTAAGCAGAGTTGAACTAGATATGGCCCGTGTGTGTAGGAAGCACAGTTCTTTTGTTCTGAGCAAGCTCACTGTTCTGGCCCTATAGGAAACACCGTAGAGTGGAAGAGTGTTCTTTTGCAAAAGCAGAGTGAGTTTCTTGTAAGGCAAGCTAGCGTTTGTTTCCCAGTCCTAAATGGAGTTTAATCACAACAGTTTCTAGTCCTACGAGCAAGAGTTGTTTTCTGGTAAGAAGAGTCACTATTGTGCTCCCTTTGCCATACACAGTGCAAATAGCACTCGCGTTTGTTCCCAGCAAGTACAGTGTATTGGACTGAAGAGGAGCTATTGTTCTTGTCAGGTTCCTAAGCAGAGTTGAACTAGATATGGCCCGTGTGTGTAGGAATCACAGTTCTTCTGTTCTGAGCAAGCTCACTGTTCGGACCCCATAGGAAACACAGTAGAGGAGAAGAGTGCTCTTTTCTCAAAAGCAGAGTGTGTTTCTTGTAAGGCGAGCTAGCGTTTGTTTCCCAGTCCTAAATGGTGTTGCGTCACATGCAGTTTTTGGTCCTATGAGCAAGAGATGTTTTCTGGTAAGAAGAATCACTATTGCGCTCCCATTGCCATACACAGTACAAATAGCACTCGCATCTGTTCCCAGCAAGTACAGTGTATTAAACTGAAGAGGATCTACTGTTCTTGTCAGTTTCCTAAGCAGAGTTGAACTAGATATGGCACGTGTGTGTCGGAAGCACAGTTCTTTTGTTCTGAGCAAGCTCACTGTTCGGACCCCATAGGAAACACAGTAGAGTAGAAGAGTGCTCTTTTCTCAAAAGCAGAGTGTGTTTCTGGTATGGCAAGCTAGCGTTTGTTTCCCAGTCCTAAATGGAGTTGAGTCACATGCAGTTTTTGGTCCTATGAGCAAGAGTTGTTTTCTGGTACAAAGAAACACTATTGCGCTCCCATTGACATACACAGGGCAAATAGCACTCGCGTCTGTTCCCAGCAATTGCAGTGTATTGGACTGAAGAGGATCTACTGTTCCTGTCAGTTTTCTAAGCAGAATTGAATTAGATAAGGCCCGTGTGTGTAGGAAGCACAGTTCTTTTGTTCTGAGCAATCTCACTGTTTTGGCCCTATAAGAAAAACTGTAGAGTAGAAGAGTGCTCCTTTCTCGAAAGCAGAGTGTGTTTCTTGTAAGGCGAGGTAGCGTTTGTTTCCCAGTCCTAAATGGAGTTGAGTCACATGCAATTTCTGGTCCTACGAGCAAGAGATGTTTTCTGGTAAGAAGAGTCACTATTGTGCTCCCATTGTTATACACAGGGCAAATAGCACTGGCATCGGTTCCCAGCATGTACAGTGTATTGGACTGAAGAGGATCTATTGTTCTTGTCAGTTTCCTAAGCAGAATTGAACTAGATATGGCCGTGTGTTTAGGAAGCACAGTTCTTTTGTTCTGAGCAAGCTCTCTGTTCTGGCACTATAGGAAACAGGTTAGAGTAGAAGAGTGCTCTTTTCTCAAAAGCAGAGTGTGTTTCTTGTAAGGCGAGCTACCATTTGTTTCCCATTCCTAAATGGAGTTGAGTCACATGCAGTTTTTGGTCCTACGAGCAAGAGTTGTTTTCTGGTAACGAAAGTCACTATTGCTCTTCCATTGCCATACACAGTGCAAATAGCAGTCGTGTCTGGTCCAAGCAAGTTTAGTGTAATGGACTGAAGAGGAGCTACTGTTCTTGTCAGTTTCCTAAGCAGAGTTGAACTAGATATGGCCCGTGTGTGTAGGAAGCATAGTTCTTTTGTTCTGAGCAAGCTCACTGTTCGGACCCCATAGGAAACACAGTAGAGTATAAGAGTGCTCTTTTCTCAAAAGCAGAGTGTGTTTCCTGTACGGAGAGCTAGTGTTTGATTCCCAGTCCTAAATGGAGTTGAATGACATGTAGTTTCTTGTCTTACGAGCAAGAGTTGTTTTCTGGTAAGGAAAGTCACTATTGCGCTCCCATTCCCATACACAGTGCAAATAGCACTGGCATCTGTTCACAGCAAGTACAGTGTATCGGACTGAAGAGGAGCTACTGTTCTTGTCAGTATCCTAAGCAGAGTTGAACTAGATATGGCCCATGTGTGTAGGAAGCACAGTTCTTTTGTTCTGAGCTGTCACACTGTTCGGACCCCATAGGAAATACAGTAGAGTAAAAGAGTGCCCTTTTCTCAAAAGCAGAGTGTGTTTCCTGTAAGGCGAGCTAGCGTTTGTTTCCCAGTCCTAAATGGAGTTGAGTCACATGCAGTTTCTGGTCCTACGAGCAAGAGTTTTTTTCTGGTAAGAAGAGTCACTATTGCGCTCCCATTGTCATGCACAGGGAAAATAGCACTGATGTCTGTTCCCAGCATGTACAGTGTATTTGACTGAAGAGGATCTACTGTTCTTGTAAGTTTCCTAAGCAGAGTTGAATTAGATATGGCCCGTGTGTGTACGAAGCACAGTTCTTTTGTTCTGAGCAATCTCACTGTTTTGGCCCTTTAAGAAAAACAGTAGAGTAGAAGAGTGCTCCTTTCTCGAAAGCAGAGTGTGTTTCTTGTAAGGCGAGCTAGTGTTGGTTTCCCAGTCCTAAATGGAGTTGAGTCACATGCAGTTTCTGGTCCTACGAGCAAGAGATGTTTTCTGGTAAGAAGAGTCACTATTGTGCTCCCATTGTTATTCACAGGGCAAATAGCACTGGCGTCCGTTCCCAGCATGTACAGTGTATTGGACTGAAGAGGATCTACTGTTTTGTCAGTTTCCTAAGCAGAATTGAACTAGATATGGCCGTGTTTGTAGGAAGCACAGTTCTTTTGTTCTGAGCAAGCTCACTGTTCTGGCCTTATAGGAAACACAGTAGAGTAGAAGAGTGCTCTTTTCTCAAAAGCAAAGTGTGTTTCCTGTAAGGCGAGCTATCGTTTCTTTCCCAGTCTTAAATGGAGTTGAGTCACATGCAGTTTTTGGTCCTACGAGCAAGAGTTGTTTTCTGGTAAGGAAGTCACTATTGTGCTCCAATTGCGATACACAGTGCAAATAGCACTCGCGTCTGTTGCCAGCAAGTACAGTGTATTGGACTGAAGAGGAGCTACTGTTCATGTCAGTTTCCTAAGCAGAGTCGAACTAGATATGTCCCATGTGTGTAGGAAGCAAAGTTCCTTTGTTCTGAGCAAGGTCACTATTCGGACCCCATAGGAAACACAGTAGAGTAGAGAGTGCTCTTTTCTCAAAAGCAGAGTGTGTTTCTTGTAAGGTGAGCTACCGTTTGTTTCCCTGTCCTAAATGGAGTTGAATCACATGCAGTTTCTGGTCCTACGAGCAAGAGTTGTTTTTTGGTAAGAAGAGTCACTATTGCGCTCCCATTGTCATACACAGGGCAAATAGCACTGACGTCGGTTCCCAGAATGTACAGTGTATTGGACTGAAGAGGATCTACTGTTCTTGTCAGTTTCCTAAGCAGAATTGAACTAGATATGGCCGTGTGTGCAGGAAGCACAGTTCTTTTGTTCTGAGCAAGCTCTCTGTTCTGGCACTATAGGAAACAGGGTAGAGTAGAAGAGTGCACTTTTCTCAAAGGCAGAGTGTGTTTCTTGTAAGGCAAGCTAGCATTTGTTTCCCAGTCCTAAATGGAGTTAAATCACATTCAGTTTTTGGTCCTCTGAGCAAGGGTTGTTTTCTGGTAAGGAAATTCACTATTGTGCTCCCATTCCCATACACAGTGCAAATAGAACTCGTGTCTGTTCCAATCAAGTACACTGTATTGGACTGAAGAGGAGCTACTGTTCTTGTCAGCTTCCTAAGCAGAGTTGAACAAGATATGGACCGTGTGTGTAGGAAGCACAGTTATTTGTTCTGAGCAAGGTCAATATTTGGACCCCATAGGAAACACAGTAGAGTAGAAGAGTGCTCTTTTCTCAAAAGCAGAGTGTGTTTCTTGTAAGGCAAGCTACCGTTTGTTTCCCAGTCCTAAATGGAGTTGAGTCACATGCAGTTTCTGGTCCTAAGTGCAAGAATTGTTTTCTGGTAAGAATAGTCACTATTGCGCTCCCATTGTCATACACAGTCCAAATAGCACTGGCGTTGGTTCCCAGCATTTACAGTGTATTGGACTGAAGAGGATCTACTGTTCTTGTCAGGTTCCTAAGCAGAGTTGAACTAGATATGGCCCATGTGTGTAGGAAGCACAGTTCTTTTGTACTCAGCAAGCTCACTGTTCTGGCCCTATAGGAAACACAGTAGAGTAGAAGAGTGCTCTTTCCTCAAAAGCAGAGTGTGTTTCTTGTACGGCGAGCTAGCGTTTGTTTCCCAGTCCTAAATGGAGTTGAATCACATGCAGTTTCCGTTCCTACGAGCAAGAGTTGTTTTTTGGTAAGGAAAGTCACTATTGCGCTCCCATTGCCATACACAGTGCAAATAGCACTCGCGTCTGTTCCGAGCAAGTACAGCATATTGGACTGAAGAGGAGCTACTGTTCTTGTCAGGTTCCTAAGCAGAGTTGAACTAGATATGGCCCATGTGTGTAGGAAGCCCATTTCTTTTGTTCTCAGCAAGCTCACTGTTCGGACCACATAGGAAACACAGTAGAGTAGAAGAGTGCTCTTTTCTCAAAAGCAAAGTGTGTTTCTCGTAAGGCGAGCTAGCATTTGTTTCCCAGTCCTAAATGGTGTTGAATCACATGCAGTTTCTGTTCCTACGAGCAAGGGTTGTTTTCTGGTAAGGAAAGTCACTATTGCGCTCCCATTGCCATACACAGTGCAAATAGCACTGGCGTCTATACCCAGCATGTACAGCGTATTGGACTGAAGAGGATCTACTGTTCTTTTCAGTTTCCTAAGCAGAGTTGAACTAGATATGGCCCGTCTGTGTAGGAAGCACAGTTCTTTTGTTCTGAGCAAGCTCACTGTTCGGACCCCATAGGAAACACAGTAGACTAGATGAGTGCTCTTTTCTCAAAAGCAGAGTGTGTTTCTTGTAAGGCGAGCTAGCGTTTGTTTCCCAGTCCTAAATGGAGTTGAAATACACATGCAGTTTCTGGTCCTACGAGCAAGAGTTGTTTTCTGGTAAGAAGAGTCACTATTGCGCTCCCTTTGCCATACACAGTGCTAATAGCCCTCATGTCTGTTCCCAGCATGTACTGTGTATTGGACTGAAGAGGAGCTACTGTTCTTGTCATTTTCTAAGCAGAGTTGAACTAGATATGGCCCATGTGTGTAGGAAGCACAGTTCTTTTGTACTCAGCAAGCTCACTGTCCTGACCCTATAGGAAACACAGTGGAGTAGAAGAGTGCTCTTTCCTCAAAAGCAGAGTGTGTTTTTGTAAGGCGAGCTAGCGTTTGTTTCGCAGTCCTAAACGGAGCTGAATCACATGCAGTTTCTGTTCCTATGAGCAAGAGTTGTTTTCTGGTAAGGAAAGTCACTATTGCGCTCCCATTGCCATACACAGTGCAAATAGCTCTCGCGTCTGTTCCCAGCAAGTACAGTGTATTGGACTGAAGAGGAGCTACTGTTCTTGTCAGTTTCCTAAGCAGAATTGAACTAGATATGGCCCGTGTGTGTAGGAAGCACAGTTCTTTTGTTCTGAGCAAGCTCACTGTTTGGACCCCATAGGAAACACAGTAGAGTAGAAGAGTGCTCTTTTCTCAAAAGCAGTGTGTGTTTCTTGTAAGGCAAGCTAGCGTTTGTTTCCCAGTCCTAAATGGAGTTGAAATACACATGCAGTTTCTGGTCCTACGAGCAAGAGTTGTTTTCTGGTACGAAGAGTCACTATTGTGCTCCCTTTGCCATACACAGTGCAAATAGCACTGTAGTCTTTACCCAGCATGTACAGTGTATTGGACTGAAGAGGATCTACTGTTCTTGTTTGTTTCCTAAGCAGAATTGACCTAGATATGGCCCGTGTGTGAAGGAAGCACAGTTCTTTTGTTCTGCGCAAGCTCACTGTTCTAGCCCTATAGGAAACACAGTGGAGTAGAAGAGTGCTCTTTTCTCAAAAGCAGAATGTGTTTCTTGTAAGGCGAGCTAGCGTTTGTTTCCGAGCCCTAAATGGAGTTGAATCACATGCAGTTTCTGGTCCTACGAGCAAGAGTTTTTTCTGGTAATAAGAGTCACTATTGCGCTCCCATTGTCATACACAGGGCAAATAGCACTGACCTCTGTTCTCAGCATGTACAGTGTATTGGACTGAAGAGGATCTACTGTTCTTGTCAGGTTCCTAAGTAGAGTTGAACTAGATATGGCCCATGTGTGTAGGAAGCACAGTTCTTTTGTACTCAGCAAGCTCACTGTTCTGGCCCTATAGGAAACACAGTAGAGTAGAAGAGTGCTCTTTCCTCAAAAGCAGAGTGTGTTTCTTGTAAGGCGAGCTAGGGTTTGTTTCCCAGTCCTAAATGGAGTTGAATCACATGCAGTTTCCGTTCCTACGAGCAAGAGTTGTTTTCTGGTAAGGAAAGTCACTATTGTGCTCCCATTGCCATACACAGTGCAAATTGCACTCACGTCTGTTCCCAGCTAGTACAGTGTATTGGACTGAATAGGAGCTACTGTTTTTGTCAGTTTCCTAAGCAGAATTGAACTAGATATGGCCCGTGTGTGTAGGAAGCACAGTTCTTTTGTACTCAGCAAGCTCACTGTTTGGACCCCATAGGAAACACAGTAGAGTAGAAGAGTGCTCTTTTCTCAAAAGCAGAGTGTGTTTCTTGTAAGGCGAGCTAGCATTTGTTTCCCAGTCCTAAATGGATTTGAAATACACATGCAGTTTCTGGACCTACCAGCAAGAGTTGTTTTCTGGTTAGAAGAGTCACTATTGCACTCCCTTTGCCATACACAATGCAAATAGCCCTCGCGTCTGTTCCCAGCAAGTACAGTGTATTGGACTGAAGAGGAGCTACTGTTCTTGTCAGTTTCCTAAGCAGAGTTGAACTAGATATGGCCCATGTGTGTAGGAAGCACATTTCTTTGTTTTCAGCAAGCTCACTGTTCGGACCCCATAGGAAACACATTAGAGTAGAAGAGTGCTCTTTTCTCAAAAGCAGAGTGTGTTTCTTGTAAGGCGAGCTAGCATTTGTTTCCCAGTCCTAAATGGAGTTGAATCACATGCAGTTTCTGTTCCTACGAGCAAGGGTTGTTTTCTGGTAAGAAGAGTCACTATTGCGCTCCCATTGCCATACACAGTGCAAATAGCACTGGCGTCTGTACCCAGCATGTACAGCATATTGGACTGAAGAGGATCTACTGTTCTTTTCAGTTTCCTAAGCAGAGTTGAACTAGATATGGCCCGTGTGTGTAGGAAGCACAGTTCTTTTGTTCTGAGCAAGATCACTGTTCGGACCCTATAGGAAACACAGTAGAGTAGAAGAGTGCTCTTTTCTCAAAAGCAGAGTGTGTTTCTTGTAAGGCGAGCTAGCGTTTGTTTCCCAGTCCTAAATGGAGTTGAAATACACATGCAGTTTTTGGTCCTACGAGCAAGAGTTGTTTTCTGGTAAGAAGAGTCACTATTGCGCTCCCTTTGCCATACATAGTGCAAATAGCCCTCTCGTCTGTTCCCAGCAAGTACAGTGTATTGGACTGAAGAGGAGCTACTGTTCTTGTCAGTTTCCTAAGCAGAGTTGAACTAGATATGGCCCGTGTGTAAGAAGCACAGTTCTTTTGTTCTCAGCAAGCTCACTGTTCGGACCCCATAGAAAACACAGTAAGAGTAGAAGAGTGCTCTTTTCTCAAAAGCAGAGTGTGTTTCTTGTAAGGCGAGCTAGCGTTTGTTTCCCAGTCCTAAATGGAGTTGAATCAAATGCAGTTTTTGGTCCTACGAGCAAGAGTTGTTTTCTGGTGAGAAGAGTCACTATTGTGCTCCCATTGACATACATAGTACAAATAACACTCGCGTCTTTTTCCAGCAAGTACAGTGTATTGGTCTGAAGAGGAGCTACTGTTCATGTCAGTTTCCTAAGCAAAGTTGAACTACATAAGGCCCGTGTGTAGGAAGCACAGTTCTTTTGTTCTGAGCAAGCTCACTGTTCGAACCCCATAGGAAACACAGTAGAGAGAAGAGTGCTCTTTTCTCAAAAGCAGAGTGTGTTTCTTGTAAGGCGAGCTAGCGTTTGTTTCCCAGTCCTAAATGGAATTGAAATACACATGCAGTTTCTGGTCCTACCAGCAAGAGTTGTTTTCTGGTTAGAAGAGTCACTATTGTGCTCCCTTTGCCATACACAATGCATATAGCCCTCTCGTCTGTTCCCAGCAAGTACAGTGTATTGGACTGAAGAGGAGCTACTGTTCTTGTCAGTTTCCTAAGCAGAATTGAACAAGATATGGCCCGTGTGAGTAGGAAGCACAGTTCTTTTGTTCTGAGCAAGCTCACATTTCGAACCCCATAGAAAACACAGTAGAGTAGAAGAGTGCAATTTTCTCAAAAGCAGAGTGTGTTTCTTGTAAGGTGAGCTAGCATTTGTTTCCCAGTCCTAAATGGAGTTGAAATACACATGCAGTTTCTGGTCCTACGAGCAAGAGTTGTTTTCTGTTTAGAAGAGTCGCTATTGCGCTCCCTTTACCATACACAGTGCAAATAGCCCTCATGTCTGTTCCCAGCATGTACAGTGTATTGGACTGAAGAGGAGCTACTGTTCTTGTCATTTTCCTAAGCAGAGTTGAACTAGATATGGCCCATGTGTGTAGGAATCACATCTTTTGTTCTCAGCAAGCTCAATATTCGGACCCCATAGGAAACACAGTAGAGTAGAAGAATGCTCTTTTCTCAAAAGCAGAGTGTGTTTCTTGTAAGGCGAGCTAGCATTTGTTTCCCAGTCCTAAATGGAGTTGAATCACATGCAGATTCTGGTCCTACGAGCAAGAGTTGTTTTCTGGTAAGAAGAGTCACTATTGCACTCCCATTGCCATACACAGTGCAAATAGCACTGTAGTCTGTACCCAGCATGTACAGTGTATTGGACTGAAGAGGATCTACTGTTCTTGTTTGTTTCCTAAGCAGAATTGACCTAGATATGGCCCGTGTGTGAAGGAAGCACAGTTCTTTTGTTCTGCGCAAGCTCACTGTTCTAACCCTATAGGAAACACAGTGGAGTAGAAGAGTGCTCTTTTCTCAAAAGCAGAGTGTGTTTCTTGTAAGGCGAGCTAGCGTTTGTTTCCGAGCCCTAAATGGAGTTGAATCACATGCAGTTTCTGGTCCTACGAGCAAGAGTTTTTTCTGGTAATAAGAGTCACTATTGCGCTCCCATTGTCATACACAGGGCAAATAGCACTGGCCTCTGTTCTCAGCATGTACAGTGTATTGGACTGAAGAGGATCTACTGTTCTTGTCAGGTTCCTAAGTAGAGTTGAACTAGATATGGCCCATGTGTGTAGGAAGCACAGTTCTTTTGTACTCAGCAAGCTCACTGTTCTGGCCCTATAGGAAACACAGTAGAGTAGAAGAGTGCTCTTTCCTCAAAAGCAGAGTGTGTTTCTTGTAAGGCGAGCTAGGGTTTGTTTCCCAGTCCTAAATGGAGTTGAATCACATGCAGTTTCCGTTCCTACGAGCAAGAGTTGTTTTCTGGTAAGGAAAGTCACTATTGTGCTCCCATTGCCATACACACTGCAAATTGCACTCACGTCTGTTCCCAGCTAGTACAGTGTATTGGACTGAATAGGAGCTACTGTTCTTGTCAGTTTCCTAAGCAGAATTGAACTAGATATGGCCCGTGTGTGTAGGAAGCACAGTTCTTTTGTACTCAGCAAGCTCACTGTTTGGACCCCATAGGAAACACAGTAGAGTAGAAGAGTGCTCTTTTCTCAAAAGCAGAGTGTGTTTCTTGTAAGGCGAGCTAGCATTTGTTTCCCTATCCTAAATGGATTTGAAATACACATGCAGTTTCTGGACCTACCAGCAAGAGTTGTTTTCTGGTTAGAAGAGTCACTATTGCGCTCCCTTTGCCATACACAATGCAAATAGCCCTCGCGTCTGTTCCCAGCAAGTACAGTGTATTGGACTGAAGAGGAGCTACTGTTCTTGTCAGTTTCCTAAGCAGAGTTGAACTAGATATGGCCCATGTGTGTAGGAAGCACATTTCTTTGTTCTCAGCAAGCTCACTGTTCGGACCCCATAGGAAACACATTAGAGTAGAAGAGTGCTCTTTTCTCAAAAGCAGAGTGTGTTTCTTGTAAGGCGAGCTAGCATTTGTTTCCCAGTCCTAAATGGAGTTGAATCACATGCAGTTTCTGTTCCTACGAGCAAGGGTTGTTTTCTGGTAAGAAGAGTCACTATTGCGCTCCCATTGCCATACACAGTGCAAATAGCACTGGCGTCTGTACCCAGCATGTACAGCATATTGGACTGAAGAGGATCTACTGTTCTTTTCAGTTTCCTAAGCAGAGTTGAACTAGATATGGCCCGTGTGTGTAGGAAGCACAGTTCTTTTGTTCTGAGCAAGCTCACTGTTCGGACCCTATAGGAAACACAGTAGAGTAGAAGAGTGCTCTTTTCTCAAAAGCAGAGTGTGTTTCTTGTAAGGCGAGCTAGCGTTTGTTTCCCAGTCCTAAATGGAGTTGAAATACACATGCAGTTTTTGGTCCTACGAGCAAGAGTTGTTTTCTGGTAAGAAGAGTCACTATTGCGCTCCCTTTGCCATACATAGTGCAAATAGCCCTCTCGTCTGTTCCCAGCAAGTACAGTGTATTGGACTGAAGAGGAGCTACTGTTCTTGTCAGTTTCCTAAGCAGAGTTGAACTAGATATGGCCCGTGTGTAAGAAGCACAGTTCTTTTGTTCTCAGCAAGCTCACTGTTCGGATCCATAGAAAACACAGTAAGAGTAGAAGAGTGCTCTTTTCTCAAAAGCAGAGTGTGTTTCTTGTAAGGCGAGCTAGCGTTTGTTTCCCAGTCCTAAATGGAGTTGAATCAAATGCAGTTTTTGGTCCTACGAGCAAGAGTTGTTTTCTGGTGAGAAGAGTCACTATTGTGCTCCCATTGACATACATAGTACAAATAACACTCGCGTCTTTTTCCAGCAAGTACAGTGTATTGGTCTGAAGAGGAGCTACTGTTCATGTCAGTTTCCTAAGCAAAGTTGAACTACATAAGGCCCGTGTGTGTAGGAAGCACAGTTCTTTTGTTCTGAGCAAGCTCACTGTTCGAACCCCATAGGAAACACAGTAGAGAGAAGAGTGCTCTTTTCTCAAAAGCAGAGTGTGTTTCTTGTAAGGCGAGCTAGCGTTTGTTTCCCAGTCCTAAATGGAATTGAAATACACATGCAGTTTCTGGTCCTACCAGCAAGAGTTGTTTTCTGGTTAGAAGAGTCACTATTGTGCTCCCTTTGCCATACACAATGCATATAGCCCTCTCGTCTGTTCCCAGCAAGTACAGTGTATTGGACTGAAGAGGAGCTACTGTTCTTGTCAGTTTCCTAAGCAGAATTGAACAAGATATGGCCCGTGTGAGTAGGAAGCACAGTTCTTTTGTTCTGAGCAAGCTCACATTTCGAACCCCATAGAAAACACAGTAGAGTAGAAGAGTGCAATTTTCTCAAAAGCAGAGTGTGTTTCTTGTAAGGTGAGCTAGCATTTGTTTCCCAGTCCTAAATGGAGTTGAAATACACATGCAGTTTCTGGTCCTACGAGCAAGAGTTGTTTTCTGTTTAGAAGAGTCGCTATTGCGCTCCCTTTACCATACACAGTGCAAATAGCCCTCATGTCTGTTCCCAGCATGTACAGTGTATTGGACTGAAGAGGAGCTACTGTTCTTGTCATTTTCCTAAGCAGAGTTGAACTAGATATGGCCCATGTGTGTAGGAATCACATCTTTTGTTCTCAGCAAGCTCAATATTCGGACCCCATAGGAAACACAGTAGAGTAGAAGAATGCTCTTTTCTCAAAAGCAGAGTGTGTTTCTTGTAAGGCGAGCTAGCATTTGTTTCCCAGTCCTAAATGGAGTTGAATCACATGCAGATTCTGGTCCTACGAGCAAGAGTTGTTTTCTGGTAAGAAGAGTCACTATTGCACTCCCATTGCCATACACAGTGCAAATAGCACTGTAGTCTGTACCCAGCATGTACAGTGTATTGGACTGAAGAGGATCTACTGTTCTTGTTTGTTTCCTAAGCAGAATTGACCTAGATATGGCCCGTGTGTGAAGGAAGCACAGTTCTTTTGTTCTGCGCAAGCTCACTGTTCTAGCCCTATAGGAAACACAGTGGAGTAGAAGAGTGCTCTTTTCTCAAAAGCAGAGTGTGTTTCTTGTAAGGCGAGCTAGCGTTTGTTTCCGAGCCCTAAATGGAGTTGAATCACATGCAGTTTCTGGTCCTACGAGCAAGAGTTTTTTCTGGTAATAAGAGTCACTATTGCGCTCCCATTGTCATACACAGGGCAAATAGCACTGGCCTCTGTTCTCAGCATGTACAGTGTATTGGACTGAAGAGGATCTACTGTTCTTGTCAGGTTCCTAAGTAGAGTTGAACTAGATATGGCCCATGTGTGTAGGAAGCACAGTTCTTTTGTACTCAGGAAGCTCACTGTTCTGGCCCTATAGGAAACACAGTAGAGTAGAAGAGTGCTCTTTCCTCAAAAGCAGAGTGTGTTTCTTGTAAGGCGAGCTGGGGTTTGTTTCCCAGTCCTAAATGGAGTTGAATCACATGCAGTTTCCGTTCCTACGAGCAAGAGTTGTTTTCTGGTAAGGAAAGTCACTATTGTGCTCCCATTGCCATACACAGTGCAAATTGCACTCACGTCTGTTCCCAGCTAGTACAGTGTATTGGACTGAATAGGAGCTACTGTTCTTGTCAGTTTCCTAAGCAGAATTGAACTAGATATGGCCCGTGTGTGTAGGAAGCACAGTTCTTTTGTACTCAGCAAGCTCACTGTTTGGACCCCATAGGAAACACAGTAGAGTAGAAGAGTGCTCTTTTCTCAAAAGCAGAGTTTGTTTCTTGTAAGGCGAGCTAGCATTTGTTTCCCAGTCCTAAATGGATTTGAAATACACATGCAGTTTCTGGACCTACCAGCAAGAGTTGTTTTCTGGTTAGAAGAGTCACTATTGCACTCCCTTTGCCATACACAATGCAAATAGCCCTCGCGTCTGTTCCCAGCAAGTACAGTGTATTGGACTGAAGAGGAGCTACTGTTCTTGTCAGTTTCCTAAGCAGAGTTGAACTAGATATGGCCCATGTGTGTAGGAAGCACATTTCTTTGTTCTCAGCAAGCTCACTGTTCGGACCCCATAGGAAACACATTAGAGTAGAAGAGTGCTCTTTTCTCAAAAGCAGAGTGTGTTTCTTGTAAGGCGAGCTAGCATTTGTTTCCCAGTCCTAAATGGAGTTGAATCACATGCAGTTTCTGTTCCTACGAGCAAGGGTTGTTTTCTGGTAAGAAGAGTCACTATTGCGCTCCCATTGCCATACACAGTGCAAATAGCACTGGCGTCTGTACCCAGCATGTACAGCATATTGGACTGAAGAGGATCTACTGTTCTTTTCAGTTTCCTAAGCAGAGTTGAACTAGATATGGCCCGTGTGTGTAGGAAGCACAGTTCTTTCGTTCTGAGCAAGCTCACTGTTCGGACCCTATAGGAAACACAGTAGAGTAGAAGAGTGCTCTTTTCTCAAAAGCAGAGTGTGTTTCTTGTAAGGCGAGCTAGCGTTTGTTTCCCAGTCCTAAATGGAGTTGAAATACACATGCAGTTTTTGGTCCTACGAGCAAGAGTTGTTTTCTGGTAAGAAGAGTCACTATTGCGCTCCCTTTGCCATACATAGTGCAAATAGCCCTCTCTTCTGTTCCCAGCAAGTACAGTGTATTGGACTGAAGAGGAGCTACTGTTCTTGTCAGTTTCCTAAGCAGAGTTGAACTAGATATGGCCCGTGTGTAAGAAGCACAGTTCTTTTGTTCTCAGCAAGCTCACTGTTCGGATCCCATAGAAAACACAGTAAGAGTAGAAGAGTGCTCTTTTCTCAAAAGCAGAGTGTGTTTCTTGTAAGGCGAGCTAGCGTTTGTTTCCCAGTCCTAAATTGAGTTGAATCAAATGCAGTTTTTGGTCCTACAAGCAAGAGTTGTTTTCTGGTTAGAAGAGTCACTATAGTGCTCCCTTTGACATACACATGCAGTTTCTGGACCTAAGAGCAAGAGTTGTTTTCTGGTAAGAAGAGTCACTATTGCGCTCCCATTGTCATACACAAGGCATAGCACTGGCCTCTGTTCTCAGTATGTACAGTGTATTGGACTGAAGAGGATCTACTGTTCTTGTCAGGTTCCTAAGGAGAGTTGAACTAGATATGGCCCATGTGTGTAGGAAGCACAGTTCTTTTGTACTCCGCAAGCTCACTGTTCTGGCCCTATAGGAAACAAAGTAGAGTAGAAGAGTGCTCTTTCCTCAAAAGCAGAGTGTGTTTCTTGTAAGGCGAGCTAGCGTTTGTTTCCCAGTCCTAAATGGAGTTGAATCACATGCAGTTTCCGTTCCTACGAGCAAGAGTTGTTTTCTGGTAAGGAAAGTCACTATTGTGCTCCCATTGCCATACACAGTGCAAATAGCCCTCGCGTCTGTTCCCAGCAAGTACAGTGTATTGGACTGAAGAGGAGCTACTTTTCTTGTCAGTTTTCTAAACAGAATTGAACTAGATATGGCCCGAGTGTGTAGGAAGCACAGTTCTTTTGTTCTGAGGAAGCTTACTGTTTGGAGCCCATAGGAAACACAGTAGAGTAAAAGAGTGCTCTTTTCTCAAAAGCAGAGTGTGCTTCTTGTAAGGCGAGCTAACATTTGTTTCCCAGTCCTAAATGGAGTTGAAATACACATGCAGTTTCTGGTCCTACCAGCAAGAGTTGTTTTCTGGTTAGAAGAGTCACTATTGCGCTCCCATTGCCATACACAGTGCAAATAGCAGTGGCGTCTGTACCCAGCATGTACAGCGTATTGGACTGAAGAGGATCTACTGTTCTTTTCAGTCTCCTAAGCAGAGTTGAACTAGATATGGCCCGTGTGTGTAGGAAGCACAGTTCTTTTGTTCTGAGCAAGCTCACTGTTCGGACCCCATAGGAAAAACAGTAGAGTAGAAGAGTGCTCTTTTCTCAAAAGCAGAGTGTGATTCTTGTAAGGCGAGCTAGCGTTTGTTTCCCAATCCTAAATGGAGTTGAATCTCATGCAGTTTCTGGTCCTACGAGCAAGAGTTGTTTTCTGGTAAGAAGAGTCACTATTGCGCTCCCATTGCCATACACAGTGCAAATAGCACTGGCGTCTGTACCCAGCATGTACAGTGTATTGGACTGAAGAGGATCTACTGTTCGTGTCAGTCTCCTAAGCAGAATTGAACTAGATATGGCCCGTGTGTGTAGGAAGCACAGTTCTTTTGTTCTGAGCAAGCTCACTGTTCGGACCCCATAGGAAAAACAGTAGAGTAGAAGAGTGCTCTTTTCTCAAAAGCAGAGTGTGTTTCTTGTAAGGCGAGCTAGCGTTTGTTTCCCAGTCCTAAATGGAGTTGAATCACATGCAGTTTCTGGTCCTACGAGCAAGAGTTTTTTCTGTTAATAAGAGTCACTATTGCGCTCCCATTGTCATACACAGGGCAAATAGCACTGGCCTCTGTTCTCAGTATGTACAGTGTATTGGACTGAAGAGGATCTACTGTTCTTGTCAGGTTCCTAAGCAGAGTTGAACTAGATATGGCCCATGTGTGTAGGAAGCACAGTTCTTTTGTACTCCGCAAGCTCACTGTTCTGGCCCTATAGGAAACACAGTAGAGTAGAAGAGTGCTCTTTCCTCAAAAGCAGAGTGTGTTTCTTGTAAGGCGAGCTAGCGTTTGTTTCCCAGTCCTAAATGGAGTTGAATCACATGCAGTTTCCGTTCCTACGAGCAAGAGTTGTTTTCTGGTAAGGAAAGTCACTATTGTGCTCCCATTGCCATACACAGTGCAAATAGCACTCGCGTCTGTTCCCAGCAAGTACAGTGTATTGGACTGAAGAGGAGCTACTGTTCTTGTCAGTTTCCTAAACAGAATTGAACTAGATATGGCCCGTGTGTGTAGGAAGCACAGTTCTTTTGTTCTCAGCAAGCTCACTGTTCGGACCCCATAGGAAACACAGTAGAGTAGAAGAGTGCTCTTTTTTCAAAAGCAGAGTGTGTTTCTTGTAAGGCAAGCTAGCGTTTGTTTCCCAGTCCTAAATGGAGTTGAATCACATGCAGTTACTGTTCCTACGAGCAAGGGTTGTTTTCTGGTAAGAAGAGTCACTTTTGTGCTCCCATTGCCATACACAGTGCAAATAGCACTGGCGTCTGTACCCAGCATGTACAGCGTATTGGACTGTAGAGGATCTACTGTTCTTTTCAGTTTCCTAATCAGAGTTGAACTACATATGGCCCGTTTGTGTAGGAAGCACAGTTCTTTTGTTCTGAGCAAGCTCACTGTTCGGGCCCCATAAGAAACACAGTAGAGTTGAAGAGTGCTCTGTTCTTAAAAGCAGAGTGTGTTTCTTGTAAGGCGAGCCAGCGTTTGTTTCCCAGTCCTAAATGGAGTTGAATCACATGCAGTTTTTGGTCCTACGAGCAAGTGTTGTTTTCTGGTAAGAAGAGTCACTATTGCGCTCCCATTGCCATACATAGTACAAATAACACTCGCATCTGTTTCCAGCAAGTACAGTGTATTGGTCTGAAGAGGAGCTACTGTTCATGTCAGTTTCCTAACCAAAGTTGAACTAGATAAGGCCCGTGTGTGTAGGAAGCACAGTTCTTTTGTTCTGAGCAAGCTCACTGTTGGACCCCATAGGAAACACAGTAGAGTAGAAGAGTGCTCTTTTCTCAAAAGCAGAGTGTGTTTCTTGTAAGGCGAGCTAGCCTTTGTTTCCCTATCCTAAATGGATTTGAATCACATGCAGTTTCTCATCCTATGAGCAAGAGTTGTTTTCTGGTAAGAAGAGTCACTATTGTGCACCCATTGACATACACAGTACAAATAGCACTGGCGTCTGTACCCAGCATGTACAGTGTATTGGACTGAAGAGGAGCTACTGTTCTTGTCAGGTTCCTAAGCAGAGTTAAACTAGATATGGCCCATGTGTGTAGGAAGCACAGTTCTTTTGTTCTGAGCAAGCTCACTGTTCTAGCCCTATAGGAAACACAGTAGAGTAGAAGAGTGCTCTTTTCTCAAAAGCAGAGTGTGTTTCTTGTAAGGCGAGCCAGCGTTTGTTTCCCAGTCCAAAACGGAGTTGAATCCCATGCAGTTTCCGTTCCTACGAGCAAGAGTTGTTTTCTGGTACGAAGAGTCACTATTGCGCTCCCATTGCCATACACAGTGCAAATAGCACTGTCATCTGTACCCAGCAAGTACAGTGTATTGGACTGAAGAGGATCTACTGTTCTTGTCAGTTTCCTAAGTAGAATTGAACTAGATATGGCCCGTGTGTGTAGGAAGCACAGTTCTTTTGTTCTGAGCAAGCTCACTGTTCGGACCCCAAAAGAAACACAGTAGAGTAGAAGAGTGCTCTTTTCTCAAAAGCAGAGTGTGTTTCTTGTAAGGTGAGCTAGCGTTTGTTTCCCTATCCTAAATGGATTTGAATCACATGCAATTTCTGGTCCTACGAGCAAGAGTTGTTTTCTGGTAAGAAGAGTCACTATTGCGCTCCCATTGCCATACACAGTGCAAATAGCACTGGCGTCTGTACCCAGCATGTACAGTGTATTGGACTGAAGAGGATCTACTGTTCTTGTCAGTTTCCTAAGCAGAATTGAACTAGATATGGCCCGTGTGTGTAGGAAGCACAGTTCTTTTGTTCTGAGCAAGCTCACTGTTCTAGCCCTATAGGAAACACAGTAGAGTAAAATAATGCTCTTTTCTCAAAAGCAGAGTGTGTTTCTTGTAAGGCGAGCTAGCGATTGTTTCCCAGTCCTAAATGGAGTTGAATCACATGCAGTTTCTGGTCCTACGAGCAAGAGTTTTTTCTGGTAATAAGAGTCACTATTGCGATCCCATTGTCATACACAGGGCAAATAGCACTGGCCTCTGTTCTCAGTATGTACAGTGTATTGGACTGAAGAGGATCTACTGTTCTTGTCAGGTTCCTAAGCAGAGTTGAACTAGATATGGCCTGTGTGTGTAGGAAGCACAGTTCTTTTGTACTCAGCAAGCTCACTGTTCTGGCCCTATAGGAAACGCAGTAGAGTAGAAGAGTGCTCTTTTAACAAAAGCAGTGTGTGTTTCTTGTAAGGCGAGCTAGCGTTTGTTTCCCAGTCCTAAATGGAGTTGAATCACATGCAGTTTCCATTCCTACGAGCAAGAGTTGTTTTCTGGTAAGGAAAGTCACTATTGTGCTCCCATTGCCATACACAGTGCAAATAGCACTCGCGTCTGTTCCCAGCAAGTACAGTGTATTGGACTGAAGAGGAGCTACTGTTCTTGTCAGTTTCCTAAACAGAATTGAACTAGATATGGCCCGTGTGTGTAGGAAGCACAGTTCTTTTGTTCTGAGCAAGCTCACTGTTCGGACCCCATAAGAAAAACAGTAGAGTAGAAGAGTGCTCATTTTTCAAAAGCAGAGTGTGTTTCTTGTAAGGCAAGCTAGCGTTTGTTTCCCAGTCCTAATTGGAGTTGAATCACATGCACTTTCTGTTCCTACGAGCAAGGGTTGTTTTCTGGTAAGAAGAGTCACTTTTGTGCTCCCTATGCCATACACAGTGCAAATAGCACTGGCGTCTGTACCCAGCATGTACAGCGTATTGGACTGTAGAGGATCTACTGTTCTTTTCAGTTTCCTAATCAGAGTTGAACTAGATATGGCCCGTTTGTGTAGGAAGCACAGTTCTTTTGTTCTGAGCAAGCTCACTGTTCGGACCCCAAAAGAAACACAGTAGAGTAGAAGAGTGCTCTTTTCTTAAAAGCAGAGTGTGTTTCTTGTAAGGCGAGCTAGCGATTGTTTCCCAGTCCTAAATGGAGTTGAATCACATGCAGTTTTTGGTCCTACGAGCAAGTGTTGTTTTCTGGTAAGAAGAGTCACTATTGCGCTCCCATTGCCATACACAGTACAAATAGCACTGGCGTCTGTACCCAGCATGTACAGTGTATTGGACTGAAGAGGATCTACTGTTCTTGTCAGGTTCCTAAGCAGAGTTGAACTAGATATGGCCCGTGTGTGTAGGAAGCACAGTTCTTTTGCACTCAGCAAGCTCACTGTTCTGGCCCTATAGGAAACACAGTAGAGTAGAAGAGTGCTCTTTTCTCAAAAGCAGAGTGTGTTTCTTGTAAGGCGAGCTAGCGCTTGTTTCCCAGTCCTAAATGGAGTTGAATCCCATGCAGTTTTTGGTCCTACGAGCAAGAGTTGTTTTCTGGTAAGAAGAGTGACTATTGCGCTCCCTTTGCCATACATAGTACAAATGTCCCTCTCGTCTGTTCCCAGCAAGTACAGTGTATTGGACTGAAGAGGAGCTGCTGTTCTTGTCAGTTTCCTAAGCAGAGTTGAACTAGATATGGCCCGTGTGTGTAGGAAGCACAGTTCTTTTGTTCTCAGCAAGCTCACTGTTCGGACCCCATAGAAAACACAGTAGAGTAGAAGAGTGCTATTTTCTCAAAAGCAGAGTGTGTTTCTTGTAAGGCGAGCTAGCGTTTGTTTGCCAGTCCTAAATTGAGTTGAATCAAATACAGTTTTTGGTCCTATGAGCAAGAGTTGTTTTCTCGTAAGAAGAGTCACTATTGCGCTCCCATTGCTATACATAGTACAAATAACACTCGCGTCTGTTTCCAGCAAGTACAGTGTATTGGTCTGAAGAGGAGCTGCTGTTCTTGTCAGTTTCCTAAGCAGAGTTGAACTAGATATGGCCCCTGTGTGTAGGAAGCACAGTTCTTTTGTTCTCAGCAAGCTCACTGTTCGGACCCCATAGAAAACACAGTAGAGTAGAAGAGTGCTATTTTCTCAAAAGCAGAGTTTGTTTCTTGTAAGGCGAGCTAGCATTTGTTTGCCAGTCCTAAATGGAGTTGAATCAAATACAGTTTTTGGTCCTACGAGCAAGAGTTGTTTTCTCGTAAGAAGAGTCACTATTGCGCTCCCATTGCTATACATAGTACAAATAACACTCGCGTCTGTTTCCAGCAAATACAGTGTATTGGTCTGAAGAGGAGCTACTGTTCATGTCAGTTTCCTAAGCAAAGTTGAACTACATAAGGCCCGTGTGTGTAGGAAGCACAGTTCTTTTGTTCTGAGCAAGCTCACTGTTCGAACCCCATAGGAAACACAGTAGAGAGAAGAGTGCTCTTTTCTCAAAAGCAGAGTGTGTTTCTTGTAAGGTGAGCTACCGTTTGTTTCCCAGTCCTAAATGGAGTTGAATCAAATGCAGTTTTTGGTCCTACGAGCAAGAGTTGTTTTCTGGTAAGAAGAGTCACTATTGCGCTACCATTGCCATACACACTGCAAATAGCACTGGCGTCTGTACCCAGCATGTACAGTGTATTGGACTGAAGAGCATCTACTGTTCTTGTCAGTTTCCTAAGCAGAATTGAACTAGATATGGCCCGTGTGTGTAGGAAGCAAAGTTCTTTTGTTCTGAGCAAGCTCACTGTTCTAGCCCTATAGGAAACACAGTAGAGTAGAAGAGTGCTCTTTTCTCAAAAGCAGAGTGTGTTTCTTGTAAGGCGAGCCAGCGTTTGTTTCCCAGTCCAAAACGGAGTTGAATCACATGCAGTTACTGGTCCTATGAGCAAGAGTTTTTTCTGTTAATAAGAGTCACTATTGCGCTCCCATTGTCATACACAGGGCAAATAGCACTGGAATCTGTTCTCAGCATGTACAGTGTATTGGACTGAAGAGGATCTACTGTTCTTGTCAGGTTCCTAAGCAGAGTTGAACTAGATATGGCCCATGTGTGTAGGAAGCACAGTTCTTTTGTTCTGAGCAAGCTCACTGTTCGGACCCCATAGGAAACACAGTAGAGTAGAAGAGTGCTCTTGCCTCAAAAGCAGAGTGTGTTTCTTGTAAGGCGAGCTAGCGTTTGTTTCCCAGTCCTAAATGGAGTTGAAATACACATGCAGTTTCTGTTCCTACGAGCAAGAGTTGCTTTCTCGTAAGAAGAGTCACTATTGTGCTCCCTTTGCCATACACAGTGCAAATAGCCGTCGCGTCCCTTCCCAGCAAGTATAGTGTATTGGACTGAAGAGGAGCTTCTGTTCTTGTCAGTTTCCTAAGCAGATTTAAACTAGATATGGCCCGTGTGTGTAGGAAGCACAGTTCTTTTGTTCTCAGCAAGCTCACTGTTCGGACCCCATAGAAAACACAGTAGAGTAGAAGAGTGCTATTTTCTCAAAAGCAGAGTGTGTTTCTTGTAAGGCGAGCTAGCGTTTGTTTGCCAGTCCTAAATGGAGTTGAATCAAATGCAGTTTTTGGTCCTACGAGCAAGAGTTGTTTTCTGGTAAGAAGAGTCACTATTGCGCTACCATTGCTATACATAGTACAAATAGCACTGGCGTCTGTTTCCAGCAAGTACAGTGTATTGGTCTGAAGAGGAGCTACTGTTCATGTCAGTTTCCTAAGCAAAGTTGAACTATATAAGGCCCGTGTGTGTAGGAAGCACAGTTCTTTTGTTCTGAGCAAGCTCACTGTTCGAACCCCATAGAAAACACAGTAGAGAGAAGAGTGCTCTTTTCTCAAAAGCAGAGTGTGTTTCTTGTAAGGCGAGCTACCGTTTGTTTCCCAGTCCTAAATGGAGTTGAATCACATGCAGTTTCTGGTCCTACGAGCAAGAGTTTTTTCTGGTAATAAGAGTCACTATTGCGCTCCCATTGTCATACACAGGGCAAATAGCACTGGCCTCTGATCTCAGCATGTACAGTGTATTGGACTGAAGAGGATCTACTGTTCTTGTCAGGTTCCTAAGCAGAGTTGAAATAGATATGGCCCATGTGTGTAGGAAGCACAGTTCATTTGTACTCAGCAAGCTCACTGTTCTGGCCCTATAGGAAACACCGTAGATTAGAAGAGTGCTCTTTCCTCAAAAGCAGAGTGTGTTTCTTGTAAGGCGAGCTAGCATTTGTTTCCCAGTCCTAAATGGAGTTGAATCACATGCAGTTTCCGTTCCTACGAGCAAGAGTTGTTTTCTGGTAAGGAAAGTCACTATTGTGGTCCCATTGCCATACACAGTGCAAATAGCACTCGCGTCTGTTCCCAGCAAGTACAGTGTATTGGACTGAAGAGGAGTTACTGTTCCTGTCAGTTTCCTAAGCAGAATTGAACTAGATATGGCCCGTGTGTGTAGGAAGCACAGCTCTTTTGTTCTGAGCAAGCTCACTTTTGGACCCCATAGGAAACACAGTAGAGTAGAAGAGTGCTCTTTTCTCAAAAGCAGAGTGTGTTTCTTGTAAGGCGAGCTAGCGTTTGTTTCCCAGTCCTAAATGGAGTTGAATCACATGCAGTTTCTGGTCCTACGAACAAGAGTTGTTTTCTGGTAAGAAGAGTCACTATTGCGCTCCCATTGCCATACACAGTACAAATAGCACTGGCGTCTGTACACAGCATGTACAGTGTATTGGACTGAAGAGGATCTACTGTTCTTGTCAGTTTCCTAAGCAGAATTGAACTAGATATTGCCCGTGTGTGTAGGAAGCACAGTTCTTTTGTTCTGAGCAAGCTCACTGTTCTAGCCCTATAGGAAACACAGTAGAGTAGAAGAGTGCTCTTTTCTCAAAAGCAGAGTGTGTTTCTTGTAAGGCGAGCCAGCGTTTGTTTCCCAGTCCAAAACGGAGTTGAATCACATGCAGTTTCTGGTCCTATGAGCAAGAGTTTTTTCTGTTAATAAGAGTCACTATTGCGCTCCCATTGTCATACACAGGGCAAATAGCACTGGAATCTGTTCTCAGCATGTACAGTGTATTGGACTGAAGAGGATCTACTGTTCTTGTCAGGTTCCTAAGCAGAGTTGAACTAGATATGGCCCATGTGTGTAGGAAGCACAGTTCTTTTGTTCTGAGCAAGCTCATTGTTCGGACCCCATAGGAAACACAGTAGAGTAGAAGAGTGCTCTTGCCTCAAAAGCAGAGTGTGTTTCTTGTAAGGCGAGCTAGCGTTTGTTTCCCAGTCCTAAATGGAGTTGAAATACACATGCAGTTTCTGTTCCTACGAGCAAGAGTTGCTTTCTCGTAAGAAGAGTCACTATTGTGCTCCCTTTGCCATACACAGTGCAAATAGCCGTCGCGTCCCTTCCCAGCAAGTATAGTGTATTGGACTGAAGAGGAGCTTCTGTTCTTGTCAGTTTCCTAAGCAGATTTAAACTAGATATGGCCCGTGTGTGTAGGAAGCACAGTTCTTTTGTTCTCAGCAAGCTCACTGTTCGGACCCCATAGAAAACACAGTAGAGTAGAAGAGTGCTATTTTCTCAAAAGCAGAGTGTGTTTCTTGTAAGGCAAGCTAGCGTTTGTTTGCCAGTCCTAAATGGAGTTGAATCAAATGCAGTTTTTGGTCCTACGAGCAAGAGTTGTTTTCTGGTAAGAAGAGTCACTATTGCGCTACCATTGCTATACATAGTACAAATAACACTCGCGTCTGTTTCCAGCAAGTACAGTGTATTGGTCTGAAGAGGAGCTACTGTTCATGTCAGTTTCCTAAGCAAAGTTGAACTATATAAGGCCCGTGTGTGTAGGAAGCACAGTTCTTTTGTTCTGAGCAAGCTCACTGTTCGAACCCCATAGAAAACACAGTAGAGAGAAGAGTGCTCTTTTCTCAAAAGCAGAGTGTGTTTCTTGTAAGGCGAGCTACCGTTTGTTTCCCAGTCCTAAATGGAGTTGAATCACATGCAGTTTCTGGTCCTACGAGCAAGAGTTTTTTCTGGTAATAAGAGTCACTATTGCGCTCCCATTGTCATACACAGGGCAAATAGCACTGGCCTCTGATCTCAGCATGTACAGTGTATTGGACTGAAGAGGATCTACTGTTCTTGTCAGGTTCCTAAGCAGAGTTGAAATAGATATGGCCCATGTGTGTAGGAAGCACAGTTCATTTGTACTCAGCAAGCTCACTGTTCTGGCCCTATAGGAAACACCGTAGAGTAGAAGAGTGCTCTTTCCTCAAAAGCAGAGTGTGTTTCTTGTAAGGCGAGCTAGCATTTGTTTCCCAGTCCTAAATGGAGTTGAATCTCATGCAGTTTCCGTTCCTACGAGCAAGAGTTGTTTTCTGGTAAGGAAAGTCACTATTGTGGTCCCATTGCCATACACAGTGCAAATAGCACTCGCGTCTGTTCCCAGCAAGTACAGTGTATTGGACTGAAGAGGAGTTACTGTTCCTGTCAGTTTCCTAAGCAGAATTGAACTAGATATGGCCCGTGTGTGTAGGAAGCACAGCTCTTTTGTTCTGAGCAAGCTCACTTTTGGACCCCATAGGAAACACAGTAGAGTAGAAGAGTGCTCTTTTCTCAAAAGCAGAGTGTGTTTCTTGTAAGGCGAGCTAGCGTTTGTTTCCCAGTCCTAAATGGAGTTGAATCACATGCAGTTTCTGGTCCTACGAACAAGAGTTGTTTTCTGGTAAGAAGAGTCACTATTGCGCTCCCATTGCCATACACAGTACAAATAGCACTGGCGTCTGTACACAGCATGTACAGTGTATTGGACTGAAGAGGATCTACTGTTCTTGTCAGTTTCCTAAGCAGAATTGAACTAGATATGGCCCGTGTGTGTAGGAAGCACAGTTCTTTTGTTCTGAGCAAGCTCACTGTTCTAGCCCTATAGGAAACACAGTAGAGTAGAAGAGTGCTCTTTTCTCAAAAGCAGAGTGTGTTTCTTGTAAGGCGAGCCAGCGTTTGTTTCCCAGTCCAAAACGGAGTTGAATCACATGCAGTTTCTGGTCCTATGAGCAAGAGTTTTTTCTGTTAATAAGAGTCACTATTGCGCTCCCATTGTCATACACAGGGCAAATAGCACTGGAATCTGTTCTCAGCATGTACAGTGTATTGGACTGAAGAGGATCTACTGTTCTTGTCAGGTTCCTAAGCAGAGTTGAACTAGATATGGCCCATGTGTGTAGGAAGCACAGTTCTTTTGTTCTGTGCAAGCTCACTGTTCGGACCCCATAGGAAACACAGTAGAGTAGAAGAGTGCTCTTGCCTCAAAAGCAGAGTGTGTTTCTTGTAAGGCGAGCTAGCGTTTGTTTCCCAGTCCTAAATGGAGTTGAAATACACATGCAGTTTCTGTTCCTACGAGCAAGAGTTGCTTTCTCGTAAGAAGAGTCACTATTGTGCTCCCTTTGCCATACACAGTGCAAATAGCCGTCGCGTCCCTTCCCAGCAAGTATAGTGTATTGGACTGAAGAGGAGCTTCTGTTCTTGTCAGTTTCCTAAGCAGATTTAAACTAGATATGGCCCGTGTGTGTAGGAAGCACAGTTCTTTTGTTCTCAGCAAGCTCACTGTTCGGACCCCATAGAAAACACATTAGAGTAGAAGAGTGCTATTTTCTCAAAAGCAGAGTGTGTTTCTTGTAAGGCGAGCTAGCGTTTGTTTGCCAGTCCTAAATGGAGTTGAATCAAATGCAGTTTTTGGTCCTACGAGCAAGAGTTGTTTTCTGGTAAGAAGAGTCACTATTGCGCTACCATTGCTACATAGTACAAATAACACTCGCGTCTGTTTCCAGCAAGTACAGTGTATTGGTCTGAAGAGGAGCTACTGTTCATGTCAGTTTCCTAAGCAAAGTTGAACTATATAAGGCCCGTGTGTGTAGGAAGCACAGTTCTTTTGTTCTGAGCAAGCTCACTGTTCGAACCCCATAGAAAACACAGTAGAGAGAAGAGTGCTCTTTTCTCAAAAGCAGAGTGTGTTTCTTGTAAGGCGAGCTACCGTTTGTTTCCCAGTCCTAAATGGAGTTGAATCACATGCAGTTTCTGGTCCTACGAGCAAGAGTTTTTTCTGGTAATAAGAGTCACTATTGCGCTCCCATTGTCATACACAGGGCAAATAGCACTGGCCTCTGATCTCAGCATGTACAGTGTATTGGACTGAAGAGGATCTACTGTTCTTGTCAGGTTCCTAAGCAGAGTTGAAATAGATATGGCCCATGTGTGTAGGAAGCACAGTTCATTTGTACTCAGCAAGCTCACTGTTCTGGCCCTATAGGAAACACCGTAGAGTAGAAGAGTGCTCTTTCCTCAAAAGCAGAGTGTGTTTCTTGTAAGGCGAGCTAGCATTTGTTTCCCAGTCCTAAATGGAGTTGAATCACATGCAGTTTCCGTTCCTACTAGCAAGAGTTGTTTTCTGGTAAGGAAAGTCACTATTGTGATCCCATTGCCATACACAGTGCAAATAGCACTCGCGTCTGTTCCCAGCAAGTACAGTGTATTGGACTGAAGAGGAGTTACTGTTCCTGTCAGTTTCCTAAGCAGAATTGAACTAGATATGGCCCGTGTGTGTAGGAAGCACAGCTCTTTTGTTCTGAGCAAGCTCACTTTTGGACCCCATAGGAAACACAGTAGAGTAGAAGAGTGCTCTTTTCTCAAAAGCAGAGTGTGTTTCTTGTAAGGCGAGCTAGCGTTTGTTTCCCAGTCCTAAATGGAGTTGAATCACATGCAGTTTCTGGTCCTACGAACAAGAGTTGTTTTCTGGTAAGAAGAGTCACTATTGCGCTCCCATTGCCATACACAGTACAAATAGCACTGGCGTCTGTACACAGCATGTACAGTGTATTGGACTGAAGAGGATCTACTGTTCTTGTCAGGTTCCTAAGCAGAGTTGAACTAGATATGGCCCATGTGTGTAGGAAGCACAGTTCTTTTGTACTCAGCAAGCTCACTGTTCTGGCCCTATAGGAAACACAGTAGAGTAGAAGAGTGCTCTTTCCTCAAAAGCAGAGAGTGTTTCTTGTAAGGCGAGCTAGCGTTTGTTTCCCAGTCCTAAATGGAGTTGAATCACATGCAGCTTCTGGTCATACGAGCAAGAGTTGTTTTCTGGTAAGAAGAGTCACTATTGTGCTCCCATTGTCACACACAGGGCAAATAGCACTGGCGTCTGTTCCTAGCATGTACAGTCTATTGGACTGAAGAGGTTCTACTGTTCTTGTCAGTTTCCTAAGCAGAATTGAACAAGATATGGCCCGTGTGTGTAGGAAGTACAGTTCTTTTGTTCTGAGCTATCTCCCATTTCGAACCCCATAGGAAACACAGTAGTGTAGAAGAGTGCATTTTTCTCAAAAGCAGAGTGTGTTGCTTGTAAGGAGAGATAGCGTTTGTTTCCTAGTCTTAAATGGAGTTGAAATACACATGCAGTTTCTGGTCCTATGTGCAAGAGTTGTTTTCTCGTAAGAAGAGTCACTATTGCGCTCCCTTTGCCATACACAGTGCAAATAGGCCTCGCGTCTCTTCCCAGCAAGTACAGTGTATTGGACTGAAGAGGAGCTACTGTTCTTGTCAGTTTCCTAAGCAGAATTGAACTAGATATGGCCCGTGTGTGTAGGAAGCATAGTTCTTTTGTTCTGAGCAAGCTCACTGTTTGGACCCCAAAAGAAACACAGTAGAGTAGAAGAGTGCTCTTTTCTGAAAAGCAGAATGTGTTTCTTGTAAGGCGAGCTAGCGTTTGTTTCCCAGTTCTAAATAGAGTTGAATCACATGCAGTTTTTGGTCCTACCAGCAAGAGTTTTTTTCTGGTAAGGAAAGTCACTATTGCGCTCCCATTGCCATACACAGTGCAAATAGCACTCGCGTCTGTTCCCAGCAAGTACAGTGTATTGGTCTGAAGAGGAGCTACTGTTCATGTCAGTTTCCTAAGCAAAGTTGAACTAGATAAGGCCCGTGCGTGTAGGAAGCACAGTTCTTTTGTTCTGAGCAAGCTCACTGTTGTAACCCATAGGAAACACAGTAGAGTAGAAGAGTGCTCTTTTCTCAAAAGCAGAGT
>NW_026736718.1:0-61000 GCF_949786415.1 Peromyscus eremicus | reverse complement strand
ATACACTGTAATTGCTGGGAACAGACGCCAGTGCTATTTGTCCTGTGTATGGCAATGCCAGCGCAATAGTGACTCTTCTTACCATAAAACAACTCTTGCTCATAGGACCAGAAACTTCATGTGATTCAACTCCATTTAGGACTGGGAATCAAACACTAGCTCGCCTTACAAGAAACACACTCTGTTTTAGAGAAAAGAGCACTCTTCTACTCTACTCTGTTTCCTATAGGGCCAGAACAGTGAGCTTGCTCCAAACAAAAGAACTGTGCTTCTTACACACGGACCATATCTAGTTCAACTCTGCTTAGGAACCTGACAAGAATAGTAGCTCCTCTTCAGTCCGATACACTATACTTGCTGAGAAGAGACGCGAGTGCTATTTGCACTGTGTATGGCAATGGGAGCGCAATAGTGACTTCCCTTACCAGAAAACAACTCTTTCTCGTAGAACCAGAAACTGCATGTGATTCAACTCCATTTAGGACTGGGAAACAAATGCTAGCTCGCCTTACATGAAACACACTCTGCTTTTGAGAAAAGAGCACTATTCTACTCTACTGTGTTTCCTATGGGGTCCGAACAGTGAGCTTGCTCAGAACAAAAGAACTGTGCTTCCTACACACACGGGCCATATCCATTTCAACTCTGCTTAGGAAACTCACAAGAACAGTAGCTCCTCTTCAGTCCAATACACCGTACTTGCGGCGAACAGACTCGAGTGCTTTTTGCACTGTGTAAGGCAATTGGAGCACAATAGTGACTCGTCTTACCAGAAAACAACTCTTCCTCATAGGACAAAAAACTGCATGTGACTCAACTCCATTTAGGACTGGGAAACAAACGCTAGCTCGCCTTCCAAGAAGCACACTCTGCTTTTGAGAAAAGAGCACCCTTCTACTCTACTGTGTTTCCTATAGGGCCAGAACAATGAGCTTGCACAGAACATAAGAACAGTGCTTCCTACACACACAGGCCATATCTAGTTCAACTCTGCTTAGGAATCTGACAAAAACAGTAGCTCCTCTTCAGTCCGATACACTGTACTTGCTGGGAACAGACGCTAGAGCTATTTGCACTGTGTATGGCAAGGGGAGCACAATAGTGACTTTCTTTACCAGAAAACAACTCTGCTCGTAGTACCAGAAACTGCATGGGATTCAACTCCATTTAGGACTGCGAAACAAACGCTAGCTCGCCTTACAAGAAACACACTCTGCTTTTGAGAAAAGAGCACTCTTCTACTCTACTGTGTTTCCTATGGAGTCCGAACAGTGAGCTTGCTCAGAACAAAAGAACTGTGCTTCCAACACACATGGCCATATCTAGTTCAATTCTGCTTAGGAACCTGACCAGAACAGTAGATCCTCTTCAGTCCAATACACTGTACTTGCTAGGAACAGACGCCAGTGCAATTTGTCCTGAGTATGGCAATGGCAGCGCAATAGTGACTCTTCTTACCATAAAACAACTCTTTCTCGTAGGACCAGAAACTGCATGTGATTTAACTCCATTAAGGACTGGGAAACAAACGCTAGCTCGCCTTACAAGAAACACACTCTGCTTTAGAGAAAAGAGCACTCTTCTACTCTACTGTGTTTCCTATAGGGCCAGAACAGTGAGCTTGCTCAGAACAAAAGAACTGTGCTTCCTACACACGGGCCATATCTAGTTCAACTCTGCTTAGGAAACTGACAAGAACAGTAGAACTCTTCAGTCCAATACACTGTACATGCAGGGAACAGACACGAGTGCTATTTGCCCTGTGTATGACAATGGGAGCATAATAGTGACTCTTCTTACCAGAAAACAACTCTTGCTCATAGGACCAGAAACTGCATGTGATTCAACTCCATTTAGGACTGGGAAACAAACACTAGCTCGCCTTACAAGAAACACACTCTGATTTAGAGAAAAAAGCACTCTTCTACTCTACTGTGTTTCCGAAGAGGTCCGAACAGTGAACTTGCTCAGAACAAAAGAACTGTGCTTCCTACACACACAGCCATATCTAGTTCAATTCTGCTTAGGAACCTGACAAGAACAGTAGCTCCTCTTCAGTCCAATACACCGTACTTGCGGGGAACAGACGCGAGTGCTTTTTGCACTGTGTATGGCAATTGGAGCACAATAGTGACTCATCTTACCAGAAAAAAACTCTTGCTCATAGGACAAAAAACTGCATGTGACTCAACTCCATTTAGGACTGGGAAACAAACGCTAGCTCACCGTCCAAGAAACACACTCTGCTTTTGAGAAAAGAGCACTCATCTACTCTACAGTGTTTCCTATAGGGCCAGAACAGTGAGCTTGCTCAGAACATAAGAACTGTGCTTCCTACACACACGGGCCATATCTAGTTCAACTCTGCTTAGGAAACTGACAAGAACAGTAGCTCATCTTCAGTCTGATACACTGTACTTGCTGGGAATAGACGCTAGAGCTATTTGCACTGTGTATGGCAAGGGGAGCACAATAGTGACTTTCCTTACCAAAAAACAATTCTTGCTCGTAGGACCAAAAACTGTATGTGACTCAACTCCATTTAGGACTGGGAAACAAACGCGAGCTCGCCTTAAAAGAAAAACACTCCCCTTTAGAGAAAAGAGCACTCTTCTACTCTACTGTGTTTCCTATGGGGTTCAAACAGTGACCTTGCTCTGAACAAAGCAACTGTGCTTCCTACACACACCGACCATATCTAGATCAACTCTGCTTAGGAAACTGACAAGAACAGTAGCTCCTCTTCCGTCCAATACACTGTACTTACTGGGAACAGACGCATGTGCTATTTGCACTGTATATGGCATTTGGAGCGCAATAGTGACTCTTCTTACCAGAAAACAACTCTTGCTCGAAGGACCAAAAACTGTATGTGACTCAACTCCATTTAGGACTGGGAAATAAACACGAGTTCGCCTTAAAAGAAAAACACTCAGCTTTAGAGAAAAGAGCACTCTTCTACTCTACTGTGTTTCCTGTAGGGCCAGAACAGTGAGCTTGCTCAGAACAAAAGAACTGTGCTTCCTACACACGGGTCATATCTAGTTCAACTCTGCTTTGGAAACTGACAAGAACAGTAGCTCCTCTTCAGTCCAATACACTGTAATTGCTGGGAACAGACGCGAGTGCTATTTGCACTGTGTATGGCAATGGGACCTCAATAGTGACTTTCCTTACCAGAAAACAACTCTTGCTCGTAGGACCAGAAACTGCATGTGATTCAACTCCATATAGGACTGGGAAACAAACACTGGCTCGCCTTACAAGAAACACACTCTGCTTTTGAGAACAGAGCACTCTTCTAATCTACTGTGTTTCCTATAGGGCCAGAACAGTGAGCTTGCTCAGAGCAAAAGAATTGTGCTTCCTACACTCACGGCCAAATCTAGTTCAACTCTGCTTAGGAACCTGACAAGAACAGTAGACCTCTTCAGTCCAATACACTGTACATGCGGGGAACAGACGCTAGTGCTATTTGCCCTGTGTATGACAATGGGAGCATAATAGTGACTCTTCTTACCAGAAAACAACTCTTGCTCTTAGGACCAGAAACTGCATGTGATTCAACTCCATTTAGGACTGGGAAACAAACACTAGCTCTCCTTACAAGAAACACACTCTGATTTAGAGAAAAAAGCACTCTTCTACTCTACTGTGTTTCCTAAGAGGTATGAACAATGAACTTGCTCAGAACAAAAGAACTGTGCTTCCTACACACACGGCCATATCTAGTTCAATTCTGCTTAGGAAACTGACAAGAACAGTAGCTCCTCTTCAGTCCAATACACTGTTCTTGCTGGGAACAGACGCCAGTGCTATTTGCACTGTATATGGCATTTGGAGCGCAATAGTGACTCTTCTTACAAGAAAACAACTCTTGCTCGTAGGACCAAAAACTGTATGTGACTCAACTCCATTTAGGACTGGGAAAAAAACACGAGCTCGCCCTAAAAGAAAAACACTCGGCTTTAGAGAAAAGAGCACTCTTCTACTCTACTGTGTTTCCTATGGGGTTCAAACAGTGACCTTGCTCTGAACAAAGCAACTGTGCTTCCTACACACCCCGGCCATATCTAGATCAACTCTGCTTAGGAAACTGACAAGAAAAGTAGCTCCTCTTCAGTCCGATACACTGTACTTACTGGGAACAGACGCATGTGCTAATTGCACTGTATATGGCATTTGGAGCACAATAGTTCTCTTCTTACCAGAAAACAACTCTTGCTCGTAGGACCAAAAACTGTATGTGACTCAACTCCATTTAGGACTGCGAAATAAACACGTGCTCGCCTTAAAAGAAAAACACTCAGCTTTAGAGAAAAGAGCACTCTTCTACTCTACTGTGTTTCCTGTAGGGCCAGAACAGTGAGCTTGCTCAGAACAAAAGAACTGTGCTTCCTACACACGGGCCATATCTAGTTCAACTCTGCTTAGGAAACTGACAAGAACAGTAGCTCCTCTTCAGTCCAATACACTGTAATTGCTGGGAACAGACGCGAGTGCTATTTGCACTGTGTATGGCAATGGGACCTCAATAGTGACTTTCCTTACCAGAAAACAACTCTTGCTCGTAGGACCAGAAACTGCATGTGATTCAACTCGATATAGGACTGGGAAACAAACACTGGCTCGCCTTAAAAGAAACACACTCTGCTTTTGAGAAAAGAGCACTCTTCTAATCTACTGTGTTTCCTATAGGGCCAGAACAGTGAGCTTGCTCAGAACAAAAGAATTGTGCTTCCTACACTCACGGCCAAATCTAGTTCAACTCTGCTTAGGAACCTGACAAGAACAGTAGACCTCTTCAGTCCAATACACTGTACATGCGGGGAACAGACGCGAGTGCTATTTGCCCTGTGTATGACAATGGGAGCATAATAGTGACTCTTCTTACCAGAAAACAACTCTTGCTCGTAGGACCAGAAACTGCATGTGATTCAACTCCATTTAGGACTGGGAAACAAACACTAGCTCTCCTTACAAGAAACACACTCTGATTTAGAGAAAAAAGCACTCTTCTACTCTACTGTGTTTCCTAAGAGGTATGAACAGTGAACTTGCTCAGAACAAAAGAACTGTGCTTCCTACACACACGGCCATATCTAGTTCAATTCTGCTTAGGAACCTGACAAGAACAGTAGATCCTCTTCAGTCCAATACACTGTACTTGCTAGGAACAGATGCCAGTGCTATTTGTCCTGAGTATGGCAATGGCAGCGCAATAGTGACTCTTCTTACCATAAAACAACTCTTTCTTGTAGGACCAGAAACTTCATGTGATTCAACTCCATTTAGGACTGGGAATCAAACACTAGCTCGCCTTACAAGAAACACACTCTGCTTTAGAGAAAAGAGCACTCTTCTACTCTACTCTGTTTCCTATAGGGCCAGAACAGTGAGCTTGCTCCAAACAAAAGAACTGTGCTTCCTACACACGGACCATATCTAGTTCAACTCTGCTTAGGAAACTGACAAGAACAGTAGCTCCTCTTCAGTCCGATACAGTATACTTGCTGAGAAGAGACGCGAGTGCTATTTGCACTGTGTATGGCAATGGGAGCGCAATAGTGACTTTCCTTACCAGAAAACAACTCTTTTACGTAGGACCAGAAACAGCATGTGATTCAACTCCATTTAGGACAGGTTAACAAATGCTAGCTCGCCTTACATGGAACACACTCTGCTTTTGAGAAAAGAGCACTCTTCTACTCTACTGTGTTTTCTATGGGGTCCGAACTGTGAGCTTGCTCAGAACAAAAGAACTGTGCTTCCTACACACACGGGCCATATCCATTTCAACTCTGCTTAGGAAACTCACAAGAACATTAGCTCCTCTTCAGTCCAATACACCGTACTTGCGGCGAACAGACTCGAGTGCTTTTTGCACTGTGTAAGGCAATTGGAGCACAATAGTGACTCGTCTTACCAGAAAACAACTCTTCCTCATAGGACAAAAAACTGCATGTGACTCAACTCCATTTAGGACTGGGAAACAAACGCTAGCTCGCCTTCCAAGAAACACACTCTGCTTTTGAGAAAAGAGCACCCTTCTACTCTACTGTGTTTCCTATGGGGTCCGAACAGTGAGCTTGCTCAGAACAAAAGAACTGTGCTTCCTACACACACGGGCCATATCCATTTCAACTCTGCTTAGGAAACTCACAAGAACAGTAGCTCCTCTTCAGTCCAATACACCGTACTTGCGGCGAACAGACTCGAGTGCTTTTTGCACTGTGTAAGGCAATTGGAGCACAATAGTGACTCGTCTTACCAGAAAACAACTCTTCCTCATAGGACAAAAAACTGCATGTGACTCAACTCCATTTAGGACTGGGAAACAAATGCTAGCTCGCCTTCCAAGAAACACACTCTGCTTTTGAGAAAAGAGCACCCTTCTACTCTACTGTGTTTCCTATAGGGCCAGAACAGTGAGCTTGCACAGAAAGTAAGAACTGTGCTTCCTACACACACGGGCCATATCTAGTTCAACTCTGCTTAGGAAACTGACAAGAACAGTAGCTCCTCTTCAGTCCGATACACTGTACTTGCTGGGAACAGACGATAGAGCTCTTTGCACTGTGTATGGCAAGGGGAGCACAATAGTGACTTTCTTTACCAGAAAACAACTCTTGCTCATAGGACCAGAAACTGCATGTGATTCAACTCCATTTAGTACTGGGAAACAAACGCTAGCTCGCCTTACAAGAAACACACTCTACTTTTGAGAAAAGAGCATTCTTCTACACTACTGTGTTTCCTATGGGGTCCGAACACTGAGCTTGCTCAGAACAAAAAAACTGTGCTTCCTACACACACGGCCATATCTAGTTCAAGTCTGCTTAGGATCTTGACAAGAACAGTAGATCCTCTTCAGTCCAATACACTGTACTTGCTGGGAGCAGACGCCAGTGCTATTTGTCCTGTGTATTGCTATGGCAGCACAATAGTGACTCTTCTTACCAGAAAACAATTCTTGCTCGTAGGACCAGAAACTGCATGTGATTCAACTCCATTTAGGACTGGGAAACAAACGCTAGCTCGCCTTACAAGAAACACACTCTGCTTTAGATAAAAGAGCACTCTTCTACTCCACTGTGTTTTCTTTGGGGTCCAAACAGTGAGCTTGCTCAGAACAAAAGAACTGTGCTTCCTACCCACATGGACCATATCTAGTTCAACTCTGCTTAGGAAACTGACAAGAACAGTAGCTCCTCTTCAGTCCAATGCACTGTACTTGCTGGGAAAAGATGCGAGTGCTATTTGCAATGTGTATGGCAATGGGAGCTCAGTAGTGACTTTCCTTACCAGAAAACAACTCTTGCTCGTAGGACCAAAACTGCACGTGATTCAACTCCATATAGGACTGGGAAACAAACGCTAGCTCGCCTTACAAGAAACACACTCTGCTTTTGAGAAAAGAGCACTCTTCTAATCTACTGTGTTTCCTATAGGGCCAGGACAGTGAGCTTCCTCAGAACAAAAGAATTGTGCTACCTACACAAACGGCCATATCTAGTTCAACTCTGCTTAGGAACCTGACAAGAACAGTAGACCTCTTCAGTCCAATACACTGTACATGCTGGGAACAGACACGAGTGCTATTTGCCCTGTGTATGACAATGGGAGCATAATAGTGACTCTTCTTACCAGAAAACAACTCTTGCTCTTATGACAAGAAACTGCATGTGATTCAACTCCATTTAGGACTGGGAAACAAACACTAGCTCGCCTTACAAGAAACACACTCTGATTTAAAGAAAAAAGCACTCTTCTACTCTACTGTGTTTCCTAAGAGGTCCGAACAGTGAACTTGCTCAGAACAAAAGAACTGTGCTTCCTACACACACGGCCATATCTAGTTCAATTCTGCTTAGGAACCTGACAAGAACAGTACATCCTCTTCAGTCCAATACACTGTACTTGCTGGGAAAAGACTCCAGTGCTATTTGTCCTGTGTATGGCATTGGCAGCGCAATATTGAGTTTTCTTACCAGAAAACAACTCTTGCTCGTAGGACCAGAAACTGCATGGGATTCAACTCCATTTAGGATTGTGAAACCAACACTAGCTCTCCTTACAAGAAACACACTCTGCTTTTGAAAAAAGAGCACTCTTCTACTCTACTGTGTTTCCTACGGGGTCCAAACAGTGAGCTTGCTCAGAACAAAAGAACTGTGCTTCCTACACACACCGACAATATCTAGTTCAACTCTGCTTAGGAAACTGACAAGAACAGTAGCTCCTCTTCAGTCCGATACACTGTACTTGCTGGGAACAGACGCGAGTACTATTTGCACTCTGTATGGCAAGGGAGCGCAATAGTGACTTTCCTTACCAGAAAACAACTCTTGCTAGTAGGACCAGAAACTGCATGTGATTCAACTCCATTTAGGACTGGGAAACAAACGCTAGCTCGCCTTACAAGAAACACACTCTGCTTTTGAGAAAAGAGCAGTCTTCTCCTCTACTGTGTTTCCTACATTGTCCGAACAGTGTGCTTGCTCAGAACAAAAGAACTGTGCATCCTACACACACGGGACATATCTAGATCAACTATGCTTAGGAAACTGACAAGAACAGTAGCTCCTCTTCAGTCCAATACACTGTACTTGCAGGGAAGAGACGCGAGTGCTATTTGCACTGTGTATGGCAATTGGAGCACAATAGTGACTCGCCTTACCAGAAAACAACTCTTGCTCGTAGGACAAAAAACTGCATGTGACTCAACTCCATTTAGGACTGGGAAACTAACGCTAGCTCGAATTACAAGAAACACACTCTGCTTTTGAGAAAAGAGCACCCTTCTACACTACTGTGCTTCCTATGGGGTCCGAACAGTGAGCTTGCTCAGAACAAAGACCTGTGCTTCCTACACACTCGGCCATATCTAGTTCAATTCTGCTTAGGAACCTGACAAGAACAGTAGATCCTCTTCAGTCCAATACACTGTAATTGCTGGGAACAGACGCCAGTGCTATTTGTCTTGTGTATGGCAATGCCAGCGCAATAGTGACTCTTCTTACCATAAAACAACTCTTGCTCATAGGACCAGAAACTACATGTGATTCAACTCCATTTAGGACTGGGAATCAAACACTAGCTCGCCTTACAAGAAACACACTCTGCTTTAGAGAAAAGATCACTCTTCTACTCTACTCTGTTTCCTATAGGGCCAGAACAGGGAGCTTGCTCCAAACAAAAGAACTGTGCTTCCTACACACGGACCATATCAGGTTCAACTCTGCTTAGGAAACTGACAAGAACAGTAGATCCTCTTCAGTCCAATACACTGTACTTGCTGGGAAAAGACTCCAGTGCTATTTGTCCTGTGTATGGCAATGGCAGCGCAATAATGACTCTTCTTACCAGAAAACAACTCTTGCCCGTAGGACCAGAAACTGCATGGGATTCAACTCCATTAAGGACTGGGAAACAAACGCTAGCTCGCCTTACAAGAAACACACTCCGCTTTAGAGAAAAGAGCACTCTTCTACTCTACTGTGTTTCCTATAGGGCCAGAAGAGTGAGCTTGCTCAGAACAAAAGAACTGTGCTTCCTACACACGGGCCATATCTAGTTCAACTCTGCTTAGGAAACTGACAAGAACAGTAGCTCCTATTCAGTCCAATACACTGTACTTGCTGGGAACAGATGCGAGTGCTATTTGCACTGTGTATGGCAATGGGAGCTCAATAGTGACTTTCCTTACCAGAAAACAACTCTTACTCGTAGGACCAGAAACTGCATGTGATTCAACTCCATATAGGCCTTGGAAACAAACGCTAGCTCGCCTTACAAGAAACACACTCTGCTTTTGAGAAAAGAGCACTCTTCTACTCTACTGTGTTTCCTATGGGGTCCAAACAGTGAGCTTGCTCTGAACAAAGGAACTGTGTTTCCTACACACACCGACCATATCTAGATCGACTCTGCTTAGGAAACTGACAAGAACAGTAGCTCCTCTTCAGTCCGATACACTGTACTTACTGGGAACAGACGCATGTGCTATTTGCACTGTATATGGCATTTGGAGCGCAACAGTGACTCTTCTTACCAGAAAACAACTCCTGCTCGTAGGACCAAAAACTGTATGTGACTCAACTCCATTTAGGACTGGGAAATAAACACGAGCTCGCCTTAAAAGAAAAACACTCTGCTTTAGAGAAAAGAGCACTCTTCTACTCTACTGTGTTTCCTATGGAGTCCAAAGAGTGAGCTTGCTCAGAACAAAAGAACTGTGCTTCCTACACACGGGCCATATTTAGTTCAACTCTGCTTAGGAAACTGACAAGAACAGTAGCTCCTCTTCAGTCCAACACACTGTACTTGCTGGGAACAGACGCGAGTGCTATTTGCACTGTGTATGGCAATGGGAGCTCAATAGTGACTTTCCTTACCAGAAAACAACTCTTGCTCATAGGACCAGAAACTGCATGTGATTCAACTCCATATAGGACTGGGAAACAAACGCTAGCTCGCCTTACAAGAAACACACTCTGCTTTTGAGAAAAGAGCACTCTTCTAATCTACTGTGTTTCCTAAAGGGCCAGAACAGTGAGCTTGCTCAGAACAAAAGAATTGTACTTCCTAGACACACGGCCAAATCTAGTTCAACTCTGCTTAGGAACCTGACAAGAACAGTAGACCTCTTCAGTCCAATACACTGTACATGTGGGGAACAGACGTGAGTGCTATTTGCCCTGTGTATGACAATGGGAGCTTAATAGTGTCTCTTCTTACCAGAAAACAACTCTTGCTCTTAGGACCAGAAACTGCATGTGATTCAACTCCATTTAGGACTGGGAAACAAACACTAGCTCGCCTTACAAGAAACACACTCTGATTTAGAGGAAAAAGCACTCTTCTACTCTACTGTGTTTCCTAAGAGGTCCGAATAGTGAACTTGCTCAGAACAAAAGAACTGTGCTTCCTACACACACGGCCGTATCTAGTTCAATTCTGCTTAGGAACCTGACAAGAACAGTAGATACTCTTCAGTCCAATACACTGTACTTGCTGGGAAAAGACTCCAGTGCTATTTGTCCTGTGTATGGCAATGGCAGCGCAATATTGACTCTTCTTACCAGAAAACAACTCTTGCCCGTAGGACCAGAAACTGCATGGGATTCAACTCCATTAAGGACTGGGAAACAAACGCTAGCTCGCTTTACAAGAAACACACTCTGCTTTAGAGAAAAGAGCACTCTTCTACTCTACTGTGTTTCCTATAGGGCCAGAAGAGTGAGCTTGCTCAGAACAAAAGAACTGTGCTTCATACACACGGGCCATATCTAGTTCAACTCTGCTTAGGAAACTGACAAGAACAGTAGCTCCTCTTCAGTCCGATACACTGTACTTACTGGGAACAGATGCATGTGCTATTTGCAATGTATATGGCATTTAGAGCGCAATAGTGACTCTTCTTACAGAAAACAACTCTTGCTCATAGGACCAAAAACTGTATGTGACTCAACTCCATATAGGACTGGGAAATAAATATGAGCTCGCCTTAAAAGAAAAACACTCTGCTTTAGAGAAAAGAGCACTCTTCTACTCTACTGTGTTTCCTATGGAGTCCAAACAGTGAGCTTGCTCAGAACAAAAGAACTGTGCTTCCTACACGAACCGACCATATCTAGATCAACTCTGCTTAGAAAACTGACAAGAACAGTAGCTCCTCTTCAGTCCGATACACTGTACTTGCTGGGAACAAACGTGAGTGCTATTTGCACTGTGTACGGCAATGGGAGCGCAATAGTGACTTTCCTTACCAGAAAACAACTCTTGCTCGTAGGACCAGAAACTGCATGTGATTCAACTCCATTAAGGACTGGGAAACAAACGCTAGCTCGCCTTACAAGAAACACACTCTGCTTTAGAGAAAAGAGCACTCTTCTACTCTACTGTGTTTCCTGTAGGGCCTGAACAGTGAGCTTGCTCAGAACAAAAGAACTGTGCTTCCTACACACGGGCCATATCTAGTTCAACTCTGCTTAGGAAACTGACAAGAACAGTAGCTCCTCTTCAGTCCAATACACTGTACTTGCTGGGAACAGACGCGAGTGCTACTTGCACTGTGTATGGCAATGGGAGCTCAATAGTGACTTTCCTTACCAGAAAACAACTCTTGCTCGTAGGACCAGAAACTGCATGTGATTCAACTCCATATAGGACTGGGAAACAAACGCTAGCTCGCCTTACAAGAAACACACTTTGCTTTTGAGAAAAGAGCACTCTTCTAATCTACTGTGTTTCCTAAATGGCCAGAACAGTGAGCTTGCTCAGAACAAAAGAATTGTGCTTCCTACACACACTGCCAAATCTAGTTCAACTCTGCTTAGGAACCTGACAAGAAGAGTAGACCTCTTCAGTCCAATACACTGTACATGCGGGGAACAGACGCAAGTGCTATTTGCCCTGTGTATGACAATGGGAGCATAATAGTGACTCTTCTTACCAGAAAACAACTCTTGCTCTTAGGACCAGAAACTGCATGTGATTCAACTCCATTTAGGACTGGGAAACAAACACTAGCTCGCCTTACAAGAAACACACGCTGATTTAGAGAAAAAAGGATTCTTCTACTCTACTGTGTTTTCTATAGGGCCAGAACAGTGAGCTTGCTCAAAACAAAAGAACTGTGCTTCCTACACACACGGGCCATATCCATTTCAACTCTGCTTAGGAAACTCACAAGAACAGTAGCTCCTCTTCAGTCCAATACACCGTACTTGCGGCGAACAGACTCGAGTGCTTTTTGCACTGTGTAAGGCAATTGGAGCACAATAGTGACTCGTCTTACCAGAAAACAACTCTTCCTCATAGGACAAAAAACTGCATGTGACTCAACTCCATTTAGGACTGGGAAACAAACGCTAGCTCACCGTCCAAGAAACACACTCTGCTTTTGAGAAAAGAGCACTCATCTACTCTACTGTGTTTCCTATAGGGCCAGAAGAGTGAGCTTGCTCAGAACATAAGAACTGTGCTTCCTACACACACGGGCCATATCTAATTCAACTCTGCTTAGGAAACTGACAAGAACAGTAGCTCCTCTTCAGTCCAATACACTGTTTTGCTCGGAACAGACGCCAGTGCTATTTGCACTCTATATGGCATTTGGAGCGCAATAGTGACTCTTCTTACAAGAAAACAACTCTTGCTCGTAGGACCAAAAACTGTATGTGACTCAACTCCATTTAGGACTGGGAAAAAAACACGAGCTCGCCTTAAAAGAAAAACACTCTGCTTTAGAGAAAAGAGCACTCTTCTACTCTACTGTGTTTCCTATGGGGTCCAAACAGTGAGCTTGCTCAGAACAAAAGAACTGTGCTTCCTACACACACCAACCATATCTAGATCAACTCTGCTTAGGAAACTGACAAGAACAGTAGCTCCTCTTCAGTCTGATACACTGTACTTGCTGGGAACAAACACGAGTGCTATTTGCACTGTGTATGGCAATGGGAGCACAATAGTGACTTTACTTACCAGAAAACAACTCTTGCTCGTAGGACCAGAAACTGCATGTGATTCAACTCCATTTAGGACTGGGAAACAAACGCTAGCTCGCCTTACAAGAAACACACTCTGCTTTTGAGAAAAGAGCACTCTTCTACTCTACTTTGTTTCCTATGGAGTCCGAACTGTGAGCTTGCTCAGAACAAAAGAACTGTGCTTCCTACACACATGGCCATATCTAGTTCAATTCTGCTTAGGAACCTGACCAGAACAGTAGATCCTCTTCAGTCCAATACACTGTACTTGCTAGGAACAGACGCCAGTGCAATTTGTCCTGAGTATGGCAATGGCATTGCAATAGTGACTCTTCTTACCATAAAACAACTCTTTCTCGTAGGACCAGAAACTGCATGTGATTTAACTCCATTAAGGACTGGGAAACAAACGCTAGCTCGCCTTACAAGAAACACACTCTGCTTTAGAGAAAAGAGCACTCTTCTACTCTACTGTGTTTCCGAAGAGGTCAGAACAGTGAACTTGCTCAGAACAAAAGAACTGTGCTTCCTACACACACGGCCATATCTAGTTCAATTCTGCTTAGGAACCTGACAAGAACAGTAGCTCCTCTTCAGTCCAATACACCGTACTTGCGGGGAACAGACGCGAGTGCTTTTTGCACTGTGTATGGCAATTGGAGCACAATAGTGACTCATCTTACCAGAAAACAACTCTTGCTCATAGGACAAAAAACTGCATGTGACTCAACTCCATTTAGGACTGGGAAACAAACGCTAGCTCACCGTCCAAGAAACACACTCTGCTTTTGAGAAAAGAGCACTCATCTACTCTACTGTGTTTCCTATATGGCCAGAACAGTGAGCTTGCTCAGAACATAAGAACTGTGCTTCCTACACACACGCGCCATATCTAGTTCAACTCTGCTTAGGAAACTGACAAGAACAGTAGCTCCTCTTCAGTCTGATACACTGTACTTGCTGGGAATAGACGCTAGAGCTATTTGCACTGTGTATGGCAAGGGGAGCACAATAGTGACTTTCCTTACCAGAAAACAACTCTTGCTCGTAGGACCAAAAACTGTATGTGACTCAACTCCATTTAGGACTGGGAAACAAACGCGAGCTCGCCTTAAAAGAAAAACACTCTGCTTTAGAGAAAAGAGCACTCTTCTACTCTACTGTGTTTCCTATGGGGTTCAAACAGTGACCTTGCTCTGAACAAAGCAACTGTGCTTCCTACACACACCGGCCATATCTAGATCAACTCTGCTTAGGAAACTGACAAGAAAAGTAGCTCCTCTTGAGTCCGATACACTGTACTTACTGGGAACAGACGCATGTGCTAATTGCACTGTATATGGCATTTGGAGCACAATAGTTCTCTTCTTACCAGAAAACAACTCTTGCTCGTAGGACCAAAAACTGTATGTGACTCAACTCCATTTAGGACTGCGAAATAAACACGTGCTCGCCTTAAAAGAAAAACACTCAGCTTTAGAGAAAAGAGCACTCTTCTACTCTACTGTGTTTCCTGTAGGGCCAGAACAGTGAGCTTGCTCAGAACAAAAGAACTGTGCTTCCTACACACGGGCCATATCTAGTTCAACTCTGCTTAGGAAACTGACAAGAACAGTAGCTCCTCTTCAGTCCAATACACTGTAATTGCTGGGAACAGACGCGAGTGCTATTTGCACTGTGTATGGCAATGGGACCTCAATAGTGACTTTCCTTACCAGAAAACAAATCTTGCTCGTAGGACCAGAAACTGCATGTGATTCAACTCGATATAGGACTGGGAAACAAACACTGGCTCGCCTTAAAAGAAACACACTCTGCTTTTGAGAAAAGAGCACTCTTCTAATCTACTGTGTTTCCTATAGGGCCAGAACAGTGAGCTTGCTCAGAACAAAAGAATTGTGCTTCCTACACTCACGGCCAAATCTAGTTCAACTCTGCTTAGGAACCTGACAAGAACAGTAGACCTCTTCAGTCCAATACACTGTACATGCGGGGAACAGACGCGAGTGCTATTTGCCCTGTGTATGACAATGGGAGCATAATAGTGACTCTTCTTACCAGAAAACAACTCTTGCTCTTAGGACCAGAAACTGCATGTGATTCAACTCCATTTAGGACTGGGAAACAAACACTAGCTCTCCTTACAAGAAACACACTCTGATTTAGAGAAAAAAGCACTCTTCTACTCTACTGTGTTTCCTAAGAGGTATGAACAGTGAACTTGCTCAGAACAAAAGAACTGTGCTTCCTACACACACGGCCATATCTAGTTCAATTCTGCTTAGGAACCTGACAAGAACAGTAGATCCTCTTCAGTCCAATACACTGTACTTGCTAGGAACAGATGCCAGTGCTATTTGTCCTGAGTATGGCAATGGCAGCGCAATAGTGACTCTTCTTACCATAAAACAACTCTTTCTTGTAGGACCAGAAACTTCATGTGATTCAACTCCATTTAGGACTGGGAATCAAACACTAGCTCGCCTTACAAGAAACACACTCTGCTTTAGAGAAAAAAGCACTCTTCTACTCTACTCTGTTTCCTATAGGGCCAGAACAGTGAGCTTGCTCCAAACAAAAGAACTGTGCTTCCTACACACGGACCATATCTAGTTCAACTCTGCTTAGGAAACTGACAAGAACAGTAGCTCCTCTTCAGTCCGATACACTATACTTGCTGAGAAGAGACGCGAGTGCTATTTGCACTGTGTATGGCAATGGGAGCGCAATAGTGACTTTCCTTACCAGAAAACAACTCTTTCACGTAGGACCAGAAACAGCATGTGATTCAACTCCATTTAGGACAGGTTAACAAATGCTAGCTCGCCTTACATGGAACACACTCTGCTTTTGAGAAAAGAGCACTCTTCTACTCTACTGTGTTTTCTATGGGTTCCGAACAGTGAGCTTGCTCAGAACAAAAGAACTGTGCTTCCTACACACACGGCCATATCTAGTTCAATTCTGCTTAGGAACCTGACAAGAACAGTACATCCTCTTCAGTCCAATACACTGTACTTGCTGGGAAAAGACTCCAGTGCTATTTGTCCTGTGTATGGCATTGGCAGCGCAATATTGAGTTTTCTTACCAGAAAACAACTCTTGCTCGTAGGACCAGAAACTGCATGGGATTCAACTCCATTTAGGATTGTGAAACCAACACTAGCTCTCCTTACAAGAAACACACTCTGCTTTTGAAAAAAGAGCACTCTTCTACTCTACTGTGTTTCCTACGGGGTCCAAACAGTGAGCTTGCTCAGAACAAAAGAACTGTGCTTCCTACACACACCGACAATATGTAGTTCAACTCTGCTTAGGAAACTGACAAGAACAGTAGCTCCTCTTCAGTCCGATACACTGTACTTGCTGGGAACAGACGCGAGTACTATTTGCACTCTGTATGGCAAGGGAGCGCAATAGTGACTTTCCTTACCAGAAAACAACTCTTGCTAGTAGGACCAGAAACTGCATGTGATTCAACTCCATTTAGGACTGGGAAACAAACGCTAGCTCGCCTTACAAGAAACACACTCTGCTTTTGAGAAAAGAGCAGTCTTCTCCTCTACTGTGTTTCCTACATTGTCCGAATAGTGTGCTTGCTCAGAACAAAAGAACTGTGCATCCTACACACACGGGACATATCTAGATCAACTATGCTTAGGAAACTGACAAGAACAGTAGCTCCTCTTCAGTCCAATACACTGTACTTGCAGGGAAGAGACGGGAGTGCTATTTGCACTGTGTATGGCAATTGGAGCACAATAGTGACTCGCCTTACCAGAAAACAACTCTTGCTCGTAGGACAAAAAACTGCATGTGACTCAACTCCATTTAGGACTGGGAAACTAACGCTAGCTCGAATTACAAGAAACACACTCTGCTTTTGAGAAAAGAGCACCCTTCTACACTACTGTGCTTCCTATGGGGTCCGAACAGTGAGCTTGCTCAGAACAAAGACCTGTGCTTCCTACACACTCGGCCATATCTAGTTCAATTCTGCTTAGGAACCTGACAAGAACAGTAGATCCTCTTCAGTCCAATACACTGTAATTGCTGGGAACAGACGCCAGTGCTATTTGTCCTGTGTATGGCAATGCCAGCGCAATAGTGACTCTTCTTACCATAAAACAACTCTTGCTCATAGGACCAGAAACTACATGTGATTCAACTCCATTTAGGACTGGGAATCAAACACTAGCTCGCCTTACAAGAAACACACTCTGCTTTAGAGAAAAGATCACTCTTCTACTCTACTCTGTTTCCTATAGGGCCAGAACAGGGAGCTTGCTCCAAACAAAAGTACTGTGCTTCCTACACACGGACCATATCAGGTTCAACTCTGCTTAGGAAACTGACAAGAACAGTAGATCCTCTTCAGTCCAATACACTGTACTTGCTGGGAAAAGACTCCAGTGCTATTTGTCCTGTGTATGGCAATGGCAGCGCAATAATGACTCTTCTTACCAGAAAACAACTCTTGCCCGTAGGACCAGAAACTGCATGGGATTCAACTCCATTAAGGACTGGGAAACAAACGCTAGCTCGCCTTACAAGAAACACACTCTGCTTTTGAGAAAAGAGCACTCTTCTAATCTACTGTGTTTCCTAAAGGGCCAGAACAGTGAGCTTGCTCAGAACAAAAGAATTGTACTTCCTAGACACAAGGCCAAATCTAGTTCAACTCTGCTTAGGAACCTGACAAGAACAGTAGACCTCTTCAGTCCAATACACTGTACATGTGGGGAACAGACGTGAGTGCTATTTGCCCTGTGTATGACAATGGGAGCTTAATAGTGTCTCTTCTTACCAGAAAACAACTCTTGCTCTTAGGACCAGAAACTGCATGTGATTCAACTCCATTTAGGACTGGGAAACAAACACTAGCTCGCCTTACAAGAAACACACTCTGATTTAGAGGAAAAAGCACTCTTCTACTCTACTGTGTTTCCTAAGAGGTCCGAATAGTGAACTTGCTCAGAACAAAAGAACTGTGCTTCCTACACACACGGCCGTATCTAGTTCAATTCTGCTTAGGAACCTGACAAGAACAGTAGATACTCTTCAGTCCAATACACTGTACTTGCTGGGAAAAGACTCCAGTGCTATTTGTCCTGTGTATGGCAATGGCAGCGCAATATTGACTCTTCTTACCAGAAAACAACTCTTGCCCGTAGGACCAGAAACTGCATGGGATTCAACTCCATTAAGGACTGGGAAACAAACGCTAGCTCGCTTTACAAGAAACACACTCTGCTTTAGAGAAAAGAGCACTCTTCTACTCTACTGTGTTTCCTATAGGGCCAGAAGAGTGAGCTTGCTCAGAACAAAAGAACTGTGCTGCATACACACGGGCCATATCTAGTTCAACTCTGCTTAGGAAACTGACAAGAACAGTAGCTCCTCTTCAGTCCGATACACTGTACTTACTGGGAACAGATGCATGTGCTATTTGCAATGTATATGGCATTTAGAGCGCAATAGTGACTCTTCTTACAGAAAACAACTCTTGCTCATAGGACCAAAAACTGTATGTGACTCAACTCCATATAGGACTGGGAAATAAATATGAGCTCGCCTTAAAAGAAAAACACTCTGCTTTAGAGAAAAGAGCACTCTTCTACTCTACTGTGTTTCCTATGGAGTCCAAACAGTGAGCTTGCTCAGAACAAAAGAACTGTGCTTCCTACACGAACCGACCATATCTAGATCAACTCTGCTTAGGAAACTGACAAGAACAGTAGCTCCTCTTCAGTCCGATACACTGTACTTGCTGGGAACAGACACATGTGCTATTTGCACTGTGTATGGCAATGGGAGCGCAAGAGTTACTTTCCTTACCAGAAAACAACTCTTGCTCATAGGACCAGAAACTGCATGTGATTCCCCTCCATTTAGGACTGGGAAACAAACGCTAGCTCGCCTTACAAAAAACACACTCTGCTTTAGAGAAAAGAGCACTCTTCTACTCTACGGTGTTTCCTATGGGGTCCAAACAGTGAGCTTGCTCAGAACAAAAGAACTGTGCTTCCTACACACACCGACCATATCTAGATCAACTCTGCTTAGGAAACTGACAAGAACAGTAGCTCCTCTTCAGTCCGATACACTGTACTTGCTGGGAACAAACCTGAGTGCTATTTGCACTGTGTACGGCAATGGGAGCGCAATAGTGACTTTCCTTACCAGAAAACAACTCTTGCTCGTAGGACCAGAAACTGCATGTGATTCAACTCCATTAAGGACTGGGAAACAAACGCTAGCTCGCCTTACAAGAAACACACTCTGCTTTAGAGAAAAGAGCACTCTTCTACTCTACTGTGTTTCCTGTAGGGCCGGAACAGTGAGCTTGCTCAGAACAAAAGAACTGTGCTTCCTACACACGGGCCATATCTAGTTCAACTCTGCTTAGGAAACTGACAAGATCAGTAGCTCCTCTTCAGTCCAATACACTGTACTTGCTGGGAACAGACGCGAGTGCTACTTGCACTGTGTATGGCAATGGGAGCTCAATAGTGACTTTCCTTACCAGAAAACAACTCTTGCTCGTAGGACCAGAAACTGCATGTGATTCAACTCCATATAGGACTGGGAAACAAACGCTAGCTCGAGTTACAAGAAACACACTTTGCTTTTGAGAAAAGAGCACTCTTCTAATCTACTGTGTTTCCTAAATGGCCAGAACAGTGAGCTTGCTCAGAACAAAAGAATTGTGCTTCCTACACACACTGCCAAATCTAGTTCAACTCTGCTTAGGAACCTGACAAGAACAGTAGACCTCTTCAGTCCAATACACTGTACATGCGGGGAACAGACGCAAGTGCTATTTGCCCTGTGTATGACAATGGGAGCATAATAGTGACTCTTCTTACCAGAAAACAACTCTTGCTCTTAGGACCAGAAACTGCATGTGATTCAACTCCATTTAGGACTGGGAAACAAACTCTAGCTCGCCTTACAAGAAACACACTCTGCTTTTGAGAAAAGAGCACACTTCTTCTCTACTGTGTTTCCTATAGGGCCAGAACAGTGAGCTTGCTCAGAATAAAAGAACTGTGCTTCCTACACACACGGACCATATCTAGTTCAACTCTGCTTAGGAACCTGACAAGAACAGTAGCTCCTCTTCAGTCCAATACACTGTACTTGCTGGGAAGAGACGTGAGTGCTATTTGTACTGTGTATGGCAATTGGAGCACAATAGTGACTCGTCATACCAGAAAACAACCCTTGCTCGTAGGACAAAAAACTGCATGAGACTCAATTCCATTTAGGACTGGGAAACAACTCTAGCTCGCCTTACAAGAAACACACTCTGCTTTTGAGAAAAGAGCACTCTTCTACTCTACTGTGTTTCCTGTAGCGCCAGAACAGTGAGCTTGCACAGAACAAAAGAACTGTGCTTCCTACACACACGGCCATATCTAGTTCAATTCTGCTTAGGAACCTGACAAGAACAGTAGATCCTCTTCAGTCCAATACACTGTACTTCCTGGGAACAGATGCAAGTGCTATTTGCACTGTGTATGGCAATGAGAATGCAATAGTGACTCTTCTTACCAGAAAAAAACTCTTGCTCGTAGGACCAAAAACTGCATGTTTCAACTCCATTTAGGACTGGGAAAGAAATGCTAGCTCGCCTTACAAGAAACACACTCTGCTTTTGAGAAAAGAGCACTCTTCTACTCTACTGTGTTTCCTATAGTGCCAGAACAGTGTGCTTGCTCAGAACAAAAGAACTGTGCTTCCTGCACACAGGGGCCATATCTAGTTCAATTCTGCTCAGAAAACTGACAAGAACAGTAGATCCTCTTCAGTCCAATACAGTGTACATTCTGGGAACAGATGCCAGTACTATTTGCCCTGTGTATGACAATGGGAGCGCAATAGTGACTCTTCTTACCAGAAAACAACTCTTGCTCCTAGGACCAGAAACTACATGTGATTCAACTCCATTTAAGACTGGAAAACAAACGCTAGCTCACCTTAGAAGAAAAACACTCTGCTTTTGAAAAAAAGCACTCTTCTATTCTACTGTGTTTCCTATGGGTTCCGAACAGTGAGCTTGCTCAGAACAAAAGAACTGTGCTTCCTACACACACGGGCCATATCTAGTTCAACTCTGCTTAGGAAACTGACAAGAACAGTAGCTTCTCTTCAGTTCAATACACTGTACTAGCTGGTAACAGACGCGAGTGCTATTTGAACAGTGTATGGCAAAGGGAGCACAATAGTGACTCTTCTTACCAGAAAACAACTCTTGCTCATAGGACGAGAAACTGCATGTGATTCAACTCCATTTAGGACTAGGAAACAGACGCTAGCTCGCCGTACAAGAAACACACTCTGCTTTTGAGAAAAGAGCACTCTTCTACTCTACTGTGTTTCCTATGGGGTCCAAACAGTGAGCTTGCTCAGAACAAAAGAACTGTGCTTCCTACACACACGGGCCATATCCATTTCAACTCTGCTTAGGAAACTCACAAGAACAGTAGCTCCTCTTCAGTCCAATACACCGTACTTGCGGCGAACAGACTCGAGTGCTTTTTGCACTGTGTAAGGCAATTGGAGCACAATAGTGACTCGTCTTACCAGAAAACAACTCTTCCTCATAGGACAAAAAACTGCATGTGACTCAACTCCATTTAGGACTGGGAAACAAACGCTAGGTCACCGTCCAAGAAACACACTCTGCTTTTGAGAAAAGAGCACTCATCTACTCTACTGTGTTTCCTATAGGGCCAGAAGAGTGAGCTTGCTCAGAACATAAGAACTGTGCTTCCTACACACACGGGCCATATCTAGTTCAACTCTGCTTAGGAAACTGACAAGAACAGTAGCTCCTCTTCAGTCCAATACACTGTTCTTGCTCGGAACAGACGCCAGTGCTATTTGCACTCTATATGGCATTTGGAGCGCAATAGTGACTCTTCTTACAAGAAAACAACTCTTGCTCGTAGGACCAAAAACTGTATGTGACTCAACTCCATTTAGGACTGGGAAAAAAACACGAGCTCGCCTTAAAAGAAAAACACTCTGCTTTAGAGAAAAGAGCACTCTTCTACTCTACTGTGTTTCCTATGGGGTCCAAACAGTGAGCTTGCTCAGAACAAAAGAACTGTGCTTCCTACACACACCAACCATATCTAGATCAACTCTGCTTAGGAAACTGACAAGAACAGTAGCTCCTCTTCAGTCCGATATACTGTACTTGCTGGGAACAAACACGAGTGCTATTTGCACTGTGTATGGCAATGGGAGCGCAATAGTGACTTTACTTACCAGAAAACAACTCTTGCTCATAGGACCAGAAACTGCATGTGATTCAACTCCATTTAGGACTGGGAAACAAACACTAGCTCGCCTTACAAGAAACACACTCTGCTTTTGAGAAAAGAGCACTCTTCTACTCTACTTTGTTTCCTATGGAGTCCGAACTGTGAGCTTGCTCAGAACAAAAGAACTGTGCTTCCTACACACATGGCCATATCTAGTTATATTCTGCTTAGGAACCTGACCAGAACAGTAGATCCTCTTCAGTCCAATACACTGTACTTGCTAGGAACAGACGCCAGTGCAATTTGTCCTGAGTATGGCAATGGCATCGCAATAGTGACTCTTCTTACCATAAAACAACTCTTTCTCGTAGGACCAGAAACTGCATGTGATTTAACTCCATTAAGGACTGGGAAACAAACGCTAGCTCGCCTTACAAGAAACACACTCTGCTTTAGAGAAAAGAGCACTCTTCTACTCTACTGTGTTTCCGAAGAGGTCCGAACAGTGAACTTGCTCAGAACAAAAGAACTGTGCTTCCTACACACACGGCCATATCTAGTTCAATTCTGCTTAGGAACCTGACAAGAACAGTAGCTCCTCTTCAGTCCAATACACCGTACTTGCGGGGAACAGACGCGAGTGCTTTTTGCACTGTGTATGGCAATTGGAGCACAATAGTGACTCATCTTACCAGAAAACAACTCTTGCTCATAGGACAAAAAACTGCATGTGACTCAACTCCATTTAGGACTGGGAAACAAACGCTAGCTCACCGTCCAAGAAACACACTCTGCTTTTGAGAAAAGAGCACTCATCTACTCTACTGTGTTTCCTATATGGCCAGAACAGTGAGCTTGCTCAGAATATAAGAACTGTGCTTCCTACACACACGCGCCATATCTAGTTCAACTCTGCTTAGGAAACTGACAAGAACAGTAGCTCCTCTTCAGTCTGATACACTGTACTTGCTGGGAATAGACGCTAGAGCTATTTGCACTGTGTATGGCAAGGGGAGCACAATAGTGACTTTCCTTACCAGAAAACAACTCTTGCTCGTAGGACCAAAAACTGTATGTGACTCAACTCCATTTAGGACTGGGAAACAAACGCGAGCTCGCCTTAAAAGAAAAACACTCTGCTTTAGAGAAAAGAGCACTCTTCTACTCTACTGTGTTTCCTATGGGGTTCAAACAGTGACCTTGCTCTGAACAAAGCAACTGTGCTTCCTACACACACCGGCCATATCTAGATCAACTCTGCTTAGGAAACTGACAAGAAAAGTAGCTCCTCTTGAGTCCGATACACTGTACTTACTGGGAACAGACGCATGTGCTAATTGCACTGTATATGGCATTTGGAGCACAATAGTTCTCTTCTTACCAGAAAACAACTCTTGCTCGTAGGACCAAAAACTGTATGTGACTCAACTCCATTTAGGACTGCGAAATAAACACGTGCTCGCCTTAAAAGAAAAACACTCAGCTTTAGAGAAAAGAGCACTCTTCTACTCTACTGTGTTTCCTGTAGGGCCAGAACAGTGAGCTTGCTCAGAACAAAAGAACTGTGCTTCCTACACACGGGCCATATCTAGTTCAACTCTGCTTAGGAAACTGACAAGAACAGTAGCTCCTCTTCAGTCCAATACACTGTAATTGCTGGGAACAGACGCGAGTGCTATTTGCACTGTGTATGGCAATGGGACCTCAATAGTGACTTTCCTTACCAGAAAACAACTCTTGCTCGTAGGACCAGAAACTGCATGTGATTCAACTCCATATAGGACTGGGAAACAAACACTGGCTCGCCTTAAAAGAAACACACTCTGCTTTTGAGAAAAGAGCACTCTTCTAATCTACTGTGTTTCCTATAGGGCCAGAACAGTGAGCTTGCTCAGAACAAAAGAATTGTGCTTCCTACACTCACGGCCAAATCTAGTTCAACTCTGCTTAGGAACCTGACAAGAACAGTAGACCTCTTCAGTCCAATACACTGTACATGCGGGGAACAGACGCGAGTGCTATTTGCCCTGTGTATGACAATGGGAGCATAATAGTGACTCTTCTTACCAGAAAACAACTCTTGCTCTTAGGACCAGAAACTGCATGTGATTCAACTCCATTTAGGACTGGGAAACAAACACTAGCTCTCCTTACAAGAAACACACTCTGATTTAGAGAAAAAAGCACTCTTCTACTCTACTGTGTTTCCTAAGAGGTATGAACAGTGAACTTGCTCAGAACAAAAGAACTGTGCTTCCTACACACACGGCCATATCTAGTTCAATTCTGCTTAGGAACCTGACAAGAACAGTAGATCCTCTTCAGTCCAATACACTGTACTTGCTAGGAACAGATGCCAGTGCTATTTGTCCTGAGTATGGCAATGGCAGCGCAATAGTGACTCTTCTTACCATAAAACAACTCTTTCTTGTAGGACCAGAAACTTCATGTGATTCAACTCCATTTAGGACTGGGAATCAAACACTAGCTCGCCTTACAAGAAACACACTCTGCTTTAGAGAAAAGAGCACTCTTCTACTCTACTCTGTTTCCTATAGGGCCAGAACAGTGAGCTTGCTCCAAACAAAAGAACTGTGCTTCCTACACACGGACCATATCTAGTTCAACTCTGCTTAGGAAACTGACAAGAACAGTAGCTCCTCTTCAGTCCGATACAGTATACTTGCTGAGAAGAGACGCGAGTGCTATTTGCACTGTGTATGGCAATGGGAGCGCAATAGTGACTTTCCTTACCAGAAAACAACTCTTTCACGTAGGACCAGAAACAGCATGTGATTCAACTCCATTTAGGACAGGTTAACAAATGCTAGCTCGCCTTACATGGAACACACTCTGCTTTTGAGAAAAGAGCACTCTTCTACTCTACTGTGTTTCCTATGGGGTCCGAACAGTGAGCTTGCTCAGAACAAAAGAACTGTGCTTCCTACACACACGGGCCATATCCATTTCAACTCTGCTTAGGAAACTCACAAGAACAGTAGCTCCTCTTCAGTCCAATACACCGTACTTGCGGCGAACAGACTCGAGTGCTTTTTGCACTGTGTAAGGCAATTGGAGCACAATAGTGACTCGTCTTACCAGAAAACAACTCTTCCTCATAGGACAAAAAACTGCATGTGACTCAACTCCATTTAGGACTGGGAAACAAACGCTAGCTCGCCTTCCAAGAAACACACTCTGCTTTTGAGAAAAGAGCACCCTTCTACTCTACTGTGTTTCCTATGGGGTCCGAACAGTGAGCTTGCTCAGAACAAAAGAACTGTGCTTCCTACACACACGGGCCATATCCATTTCAACTCTGCTTAGGAAACTCACAAGAACAGTAGCTCCTCTTCAGTCCAATACACCGTACTTGCGGCGAACAGACTCGAGTGCTTTTTGCACTGTGTAAGGCAATTGGAGCACAATAGTGACTCGTCTTACCAGAAAACAACTCTTCCTCATAGGACAAAAAACTGCATGTGACTCAACTCCATTTAGGACTGGGAAACAAACGCTAGCTCGCCTTCCAAGAAACACACTCTGCTTTTGAGAAAAGAGCACCCTTCTACTCTACTGTGTTTCCTATAGGGCCAGAACAGTGAGCTTGCACAGAACGTAAGAACTGTGCTTCCTACACACACGGGCCATATCTAGTTCAACTCTGCTTAGGAAACTGACAAGAACAGTAGCTCCTCTTCAGTCCGATACACTGTACTTGCTGGGAACAGACGATAGAGCTATTTGCACTGTGTATGGCAAGGGGAGCACAATAGTGACTTTCTTTACCAGAAAACAACTCTTGCTCATAGGACCAGAAACTGCATGTGACTCAACTCCATTTAGTACTGGGAAACAAACGCTAGCTCGCCTTACAAGAAACACACTCTACTTTTGAGAAAAGAGCATTCTTCTACACTACTGTGTTTCCTATGGGGTCCGAACACTGAGCTTGCTCAGAACAAAAAAACTGTGCTTCCTACACACACGGCCATATCTAGTTCAAGTCTGCTTAGGAACTTGACAAGAACAGTAGATCCTCTTCAGTCCAATACACTGTACTTGCTGGGAACAGACGCCAGTGCTATTTGTCCTGTGTATTGCTATGGCAGCACAATAGTGACTCTTCTTACCAGAAAACTATTCTTGCTTGTAGGACCAGAAACTGCATGTGATTCAACTCCATTTAGGACTGGGAAACAAACGCTAGCTCGCCTTACAAGAAACACACTCTGCTTTAGATAAAAGAGCACTCTTCTACTCCACTGTGTTTTCTTTGGGGTCCAAACAGTGAGCTTGCTCAGAACAAAAGAACTGTGCTTCCTACCCACATGGACCATATCTAGTTCAACTCTGCTTAGGAAACTGACAAGAACAGTAGCTCCTCTTCAGTCCAATGCACTGTACTTGCTGGGAAAAGATGCGAGTGCTATTTGCAATGTGTATGGCAATGGGAGCTCAGTAGTGACTTTCCTTACCATAAAACAACTCTTGCTCGTAGGACCAAAACTGCACGTGATTCAACTCCATATAGGACTGGGAAACAAACGCTAGCTCGCCTTACAAGAAACACACTCTGCTTTTGAGAAAAGAGCACTCTTCTAATCTACTGTGTTTCCTATAGGGCCAGGACAGTGAGCTTCCTCAGAACAAAAGAATTGTGCTACCTACACAAACGGCCATATCTAGTTCAACTCTGCTTAGGAACCTGACAAGAACAGTAGACCTCTTCAGTCCAATACACTGTACATGCTGGGAACAGACACGAGTGCTATTTGCCCTGTGTATGACAATGGGAGCATAATAGTGACTCTTCTTACCAGAAAACAACTCTTGCTCTTATGACAAGAAACTGCATGTGATTCAACTCCATTTAGGACTGGGAAACAAACACTAGCTCGCCTTACAAGAAACACACTCTGATTTAAAGAAAAAAGCACTCTTCTACTCTACTGTGTTTCCTAAGAGGTCCGAACAGTGAACTTGCTCAGAACAAAAGAACTGTGCTTCCTACACACACGGCCATATCTAGTTCAATTCTGCTTAGGAACCTGACAAGAACAGTACATCCTCTTCAGTCCAATACACTGTACTTGCTGGGAAAAGACTCCAGTGCTATTTGTCCTGTGTATGGCATTGGCAGCGCAATATTGAGTTTTCTTACCAGAAAACAACTCTTGCTCGTAGGACCAGAAACTGCATGGGATTCAACTCCATTTAGGATTGTGAAACCAACACTAGCTCTCCTTACAAGAAACACACTCTGCTTTTGAAAAAAGAGCACTCTTCTACTCTACTGTGTTTCCTACGGGGTCCAAACAGTGAGCTTGCTCAGAACAAAAGAACTGTGCTTCCTACACACACCGACAATATCTAGTTCAACTCTGCTTAGGAAACTGACAAGAACAGTAGCTCCTCTTCAGTCCGATACACTGTACTTGCTGGGAACAGACGCGAGTACTTTTTGCACTCTGTATGGCAAGGGAGCACAATAGTGACTTTCCTTACCAGAAAACAACTCTTGCTACTAGGACCAGAAACTGCATGTGATTCAACTCCATTTAGGACTGGGAAACAAACGCTAGCTCGCCTTACAAGAAACACACTCTGCTTTTGAGAAAAGAGCAGTCTTCTCCTCTACTGTGTTTCCTACATTGTCCGAACAGTGTGCTTGCTCAGAACAAAAGAATTGTACTTCCTAGACACAAGGCCAAATCTAGTTCAACTCTGCTTAGGAACCTGACAAGAACAGTAGACCTCTTCAGTCCAATACACTGTACATGTGGGGAACAGACGCGAGTGCTATTTGCCCTGTGTATGACAATGGGAGCTTAATAGTGTCTCTTCTTACCAGAAAACAACTCTTGCTCTTAGGACCAGAAACTGCATGTGATTCAACTCCATTTAGGACTGGGAAACAAACACTAGCTCGCCTTACAAGAAACACACTCTGATTTAGAGGAAAAAGCACTCTTCTACTCTACTGTGTTTCCTAAGAGGTCCGAATAGTGAACTTGCTCAGAACAAAAGAACTGTGCTTCCTACACACACGGCCGTATCTAGTTCAATTCTGCTTAGGAACCTGACAAGAACAGTAGATACTCTTCAGTCCAATACACTGTACTTGCTGGGAAAAGACTCCAGTGCTATTTGTCCTGTGTATGGCAATGGCAGCGCAATATTGACTCTTCTTACCAGAAAACAACTCTTGCCCGTAGGACCAGAAACTGCATGGGATTCAACTCCATTAAGGACTGGGAAACAAACGCTAGCTCGCTTTACAAGAAACACACTCTGCTTTAGAGAAAAGAGCACTCTTCTACTCTACTGTGTTTCCTATAGGGCCAGAAGAGTGAGCTTGCTCAGAACAAAAGAACTGTGCTTCATACACACGGGCCATATCTAGTTCAACTCTGGTTAGGAAACTGACAAGAACAGTAGCTCCTCTTCAGTCCGATACACTGTACATACTGGGAACAGATGCATGTGCTATTTGCAATGTATATGGCATTTAGAGCGCAATAGTGACTCTTCTTACAGAAAACAACTCTTGCTCATAGGACCAAAAACTGTATGTGACTCAACTCCATATAGGACTGGGAAATAAATATGAGCTCGCCTTAAAAGAAAAACACTCTGCTTTAGAGAAAAGAGCACTCTTCTACTCTACTGTGTTTCCTATGGAGTCCAAACAGTGAGCTTGCTCAGAACAAAAGAACTGTGCTTCCTACACGAACCGACCATATCTAGATCAACTCTGCTTAGGAAACTGACAAGAACAGTAGCTCCTCTTCAGTCCGATACACTGTACTTGCTGGGAACAGACGCATGTGCTATTTGCACTGTGTATGGCAATGGGAGCGCAAGAGTTACTTTCCTTACCAGAAAACAACTCTTGCTCATAGGACCAGAAACTGCATGTGATTCCCCTCCATTTAGGACTGGGAAACAAACGCTAGCTCGCCTTACAAAAAACACACTCTGCTTTAGAGAAAAGAGCACTCTTCTACTCTACGGTGTTTCCTATGGGGTCCAAACAGTGAGCTTGCTCAGAACAAAAGAACTGTGCTTCCTACACACACCGACCATATCTAGATCAACTCTGCTTAGGAAACTGACAAGAACAGTAGCTCCTCTTCAGTCCGATACACTGTACTTGCTGGGAACAAACGTGAGTGCTATTTGCACTGTGTACGGCAATGGGAGCGCAATAGTGACTTTCCTTACCAGAAAACAACTCTTGCTCGTAGGACCAGAAACTGCATGTGATTCAACTCCATTAAGGACTGGGAAACAAACGCTAGCTCGCCTTACAAGAAACACACTCTGCTTTAGAGAAAAGAGCACTCTTCTACTCTACTGTGTTTCCTGTAGGGCCTGAACAGTGAGCTTGCTCAGAACAAAAGAACTGTGCTTCCTACACACGGGCCATATCTAGTTCAACTCTGCTTAGGAAACTGACAAGAACAGTAGCTCCTCTTCAGTCCAATACACTGTACTTGCTGGGAACAGACGCGAGTGCTACTTGCACTGTGTATGGCAATGGGAGCTCAATAGTGACTTTCCTTACCAGAAAACAACTCTTGCTCGTAGGACCAGAAACTGCATGTGATTCAACTCCATATAGGACTGGGAAACAAACGCTAGCTCGCCTTACAAGAAACACACTTTGCTTTTGAGAAAAGAGCACTCTTCTAATCTACTGTGTTTCCTAAATGGCCAGAACAGTGAGCTTGCTCAGAAGAAAGAATTGTGCTTCCTACACACACTGCCAAATCTAGTTCAACTCTGCTTAGGAACCTGACAAGAACAGTAGACCTCTTCAGTCCAATACACTGTACATGCGGGGAACAGACGCAAGTGCTATTTGCCCTGTGTATGACAATGGGAGCATAATAGTGACTCTTCTTACCAGAAAACAACTCTTGCTCATAGGACCAGAAACTGCATGTGATTCAACTCCATTTAGGACTGGGAAACAAACACTAGCTCGCCTTACAAGAAACACACTCTGATTTAGAGAAAAAAGGATTCTTCTACTCTACTGTGTTTCCTATAGGGCCAGAACAGTGAGCTTGCTCAGAACAAAAGAACTGTGCTTCCTACACACACGGGCCATATCTAGTTCATTTCCCCTTAGGAAACTGACAAGAACAGTAGCTTCTCTTCAGTCCAATACACTGTACTTGCTTTGAACAGACGCCAGTGCTATTTTTTCTGTGTATGGCAATGGGAGCGCAATAGTGACTCTTCTTACCAGAAAACAACTCTTGCTCGTAGGACCAGAAACTGCATGTGATACAACTCCATTTAGGACTGGGAAACAAACTCTAGCTCGCCTTAGAAGAAACACACTCTGCTTTTTAGAAAAGAGCACTCTTCTACTCTACTGTGTTTCCTATAGGGCCAGAACAGTGAGCTTGCTCAGAACAAAAGAACTGTGCTTCCTACACACACAGGCCATATCTAGTTCAACTCCCCTTAGGAAACTGACAAGAACAGTAGCTTCTCTTCAGTCCAATACACTGTACTTGCTGGGAACAGACGCGAGTGCTTTTTGCACTGTGTATGGCAATGGGAGCGCAATAGTGACTCCACTTACCAGAAAACAACTCTGGTTCGTAGGACCAGAAACTGCATGTCATTCAACACATTTAGGACTGGGAAACAAACTCTAGCTCGCCTTACAAGAAACACACTCTGCGTTAGAGAAAAGAAAACTCTTGTACTCTACTGTGTTTCCTATAGGGCCAGAACAGTGAGCTTGCTCAGAACAAAAGAACTGTGCTTAGTACACACACGGCCATATCTAGTTCAACTCTGCTTAGGAACCTGACAAGAACAGTAGCTTCTCTTCAGTCCAATACACTGTACATGCTGGGAACAGATGCCAGTGCTATTTGCTTTGTTTATGACAATGGGAGCACAATAGTGACTCTTCTTACCAGAAAACAACTCTTGCTAGTAGGACCAGAAACTGCATGTCATTCAACTCCATTTAGGACTGGGAAACAAACTCTAGCTCGCCTTACAAGAAACACACTCTGCTTTAGAGAAAAGAAAACTCTTCTACTCTACTGTGTTTCCTAAAGTGCCAGAACAGTGAGCTTGCTCAGAACAAAAGAAATGTGCTTTCTACACACACGGGCCATATCTAGTTCAACTCCGCTTACGAAACTGACAAGAACAGTAGCTTCTCTTCATTCCAATCCACTGTACTTGCTGGGAACAGACGCAAGTGCTATTTGCACTGTGTATGGCAATGGGAGTGCAATAGTGACTCTTCTTACCAGAAAACAACTCTTGCTCGTAGGACAAAAAACTGCATGTGACTCAACTCCATTTAGGACTGGGAAACTAACGCTAGCTCGAATTACAAGAAACACACTCTGCTTTTGAGAAAAGAGCACCCTTCTACACTACTGTGCTTCCTATGGGGTCCGAACAGTGAGCTTGCTCAGAACAAAGACCTGTGCTTCCTACACACTCGGCCATATCTAGTTCAATTCTGCTTAGGAACCTGACAAGAACAGTAGATCCTCTTCAGTCCAATACACTGTAATTGCTGGGAACAGACGCCAGTGCTATTTGTCCTGTGTATGGCAATGCCAGCGCAATAGTTACTCTTCTTACCATAAAACAACTCTTGCTCATAGGACCAGAAACTACATGTGATTCAACTCCATTTAGGACTGGGAATCAAACACTAGCTCGCCTTACAAGAAACACACTCTGCTTTAGAGAAAAGATCACTCTTCTACTCTACTCTGTTTCCTATAGGGCCAGAACAGGGAGCTTGCTCCAAACAAAAGTACTGTGCTTCCTACACACGGACCATATCAGGTTCAACTCTGCTTAGGAAACTGACAAGAACAGTAGATCCTCTTCAGTCCAATACACTGTACTTGCTGGGAAAAGACTCCAGTGCTATTTGTCCTGTGTATGGCAATGGCAGCGCAATAATGACTCTTCTTACCAGAAAACAACTCTTGCCCGTAGGACCAGAAACTGCATGGGATTCAACTCCATTAAGGACTGGGAAACAAACGCTAGCTCGCCTTACAAGAAACACACTCTGCTTTTGAGAAAAGAGCACTCTTCTAATCTACTGTGTTTCCTAAAGGGCCAGAACAGTGAGCTTGCTCAGAACAAAAGAATTGTACTTCCTAGACACAAGGCCAAATCTAGTTCAACTCTGCTTAGGAACCTGACAAGAACAGTAGACCTCTTCAGTCCAATACACTGTACATGTGGGGAACAGACGTGAGTGCTATTTGCCCTGTGTATGACAATGGGAGCTTAATAGTGTCTCTTCTTACCAGAAAACAACTCTTGCTCTTAGGACCAGAAACTGCATGTGATTCAACTCCATTTAGGACTGGGAAACAAACACTAGCTCGCCTTACAAGAAACACACTCTGATTTAGAGGAAAAAGCACTCTTCTACTCTACTGTGTTTCCTAAGAGGTCCGAATAGTGAACTTGCTCAGAACAAAAGAACTGTGCTTCCTACACACACGGCCGTATCTAGTTCAATTCTGCTTAGGAACCTGACAAGAACAGTAGATACTCTTCAGTCCAATACACTGTACTTGCTGGGAAAAGACTCCAGTGCTATTTGTCCTGTGTATGGCAATGGCAGCGCAATATTGACTCTTCTTACCAGAAAACAACTCTTGCCCGTAGGACCAGAAACTGCATGGGATTCAACTCCATTAAGGACTGGGAAACAAACGCTAGCTCGCTTTACAAGAAACACACTCTGCTTTAGAGAAAAGAGCACTCTTCTACTCTACTGTGTTTCCTATAGGGCCAGAAGAGTGAGCTTGCTCAGAACAAAAGAACTGTGCTGCATACACACGGGCCATATCTAGTTCAACTCTGGTTAGGAAACTGACAAGAACAGTAGCTCCTCTTCAGTCCGATACACTGTACTTACTGGGAACAGATGCATGTGCTATTTGCAATGTATATGGCATTTAGAGCGCAATAGTGACTCTTCTTACAGAAAACAACTCTTGCTCATAGGACCAAAAACTGTATGTGACTCAACTCCATATAGGACTGGGAAATAAATATGAGCTCGCCTTAAAAGAAAAACACTCTGCTTTAGAGAAAAGAGCACTCTTCTACTCTACTGTGTTTCCTATGGAGTCCAAACAGTGAGCTTGCTCAGAACAAAAGAACTGTGCTTCCTACACGAACCGACCATATCTAGATCAACTCTGCTTAGGAAACTGACAAGAACAGTAGCTCCTCTTCAGTCCGATACACTGTACTTGCTGGGAACAGACGCATGTGCTATTTGCACTGTGTATGGCAATGGGAGCGCAAGAGTTACTTTCCTTACCAGAAAACAACTCTTGCTCATAGGACCAGAAACTGCATGTGATTCCCCTCCATTTAGGACTGGGAAACAAACGCTAGCTCGCCTTACAAAAAACACACTCTGCTTTAGAGAAAAGAGCACTCTTCTACTCTACGGTGTTTCCTATGGGGTCCAAACAGTGAGCTTGCTCAGAACAAAAGAACTGTGCTTCCTACACACACCGACCATATCTAGATCAACTCTGCTTAGGAAACTGACAAGAACAGTAGCTCCTCTTCAGTCCGATACACTGTACTTGCTGGGAACAAACGTGAGTGCTATTTGCACTGTGTACGGCAATGGGAGCGCAATAGTGACTTTCCTTACCAGAAAACAACTCTTGCTCGTAGGACCAGAAACTGCATGTGATTCAACTCCATTAAGGACTGGGAAACAAACGCTAGCTCGCCTTACAAGAAACACACTCTGCTTTAGAGAAAAGAGCACTCTTCTACTCTACTGTGTTTCCTGTAGGGCCTGAACAGTGAGCTTGCTCAGAACAAAAGAACTGTGCTTCCTACACACGGGCCATATCTAGTTCAACTCTGCTTAGGAAACTGACAAGAACAGTAGCTCCTCTTCAGTCCAATACACTGTACTTGCTGGGAACAGACGCGAGTGCTACTTGCACTGTGTATGGCAATGGGAGCTCAATAGTGACTTTCCTTACCAGAAAACAACTCTTGCTCGTAGGACCAGAAACTGCATGTGATTCAACTCCATATAGGACTGGGAAACAAACGCTAGCTCGCCTTACAAGAAACACACTTTGCTTTTGAGAAAAGAGCACTCTTCTAATCTACTGTGTTTCCTAAATGGCCAGAACAGTGAGCTTGCTCAGAAGAAAGAATTGTGCTTCCTACACACACTGCCAAATCTAGTTCAACTCTGCTTAGGAACCTGACAAGAACAGTAGACCTCTTCAGTCCAATACACTGTACATGCGGGGAACAGACGCAAGTGCTATTTGCCCTGTGTATGACAATGGGAGCATAATAGTGACTCTTCTTACCAGAAAACAACTCTTGCTCGTAGGACCAGAAACTGCATGTGATTCAACTCCATTTAGGACTGGGAAACAAACACTAGCTCGCCTTACAAGAAACACACTCTGATTTAGAGAAAAAAGGATTCTTCTACTCTACTGTGTTTCCTATAGGGCCAGAACAGTGAGCTTGCTCAGAACAAAAGAACTGTGCTTCCTACACACACGGGCCATATCTAGTTCATTTCCCCTTAGGAAACTGACAAGAACAGTAGCTTCTCTTCAGTCCAATACACTGTACTTGCTTTGAACAGACGCCAGTGCTATTTTCTCTGTGTATGGCAATGGGAGCGCAATAGTGACTCTTCTTACCAGAAAACAACTCTTGCTCGTAGGACCAGAAACTGCATGTGATACAACTCCATTTAGGACTGGGAAACAAACTCTAGCTCGCCTTAGAAGAAACACACTCTGCTTTTTAGAAAAGAGCACTCTTCTACTCTACTGTGTTTCCTATAGGGCCAGAACAGTGAGCTTGCTCAGAACAAAAGAACTGTGCTTCCTACACACACAGGCCATATCTAGTTCAACTCCCCTTAGGAAACTGACAAGAACAGTAGCTTCTCTTCAGTCCAATACACTGTACTTGCTGGGAACAGACGCGAGTGCTTTTTGCACTGTGTATGGCAATGGGAGCGCAATAGTGACTCCACTTACCAGAAAACAACTCTGGTTCGTAGGACCAGAAACTGCATGTCATTCAACACATTTAGGACTGGGAAACAAACTCTAGCTCGCCTTACAAGAAACACACTCTGCGTTAGAGAAAAGAAAACTCTTGTACTCTACTGTGTTTCCTATAGGGCCAGAACAGTGAGCTTGCTCAGAACAAAAGAACTGTGCTTAGTACACACACGGCCATATCTAGTTCAACTCTGCTTAGGAACCTGACAAGAACAGTAGCTTCTCTTCAGTCCAATACACTGTACATGCTGGGAACAGATGCCAGTGCTATTTGCTTTGTTTATGACAATGGGAGCACAATAGTGACTCTTCTTACCAGAAAACAACTCTTGCTAGTAGGACCAGAAACTGCATGTCATTCAACTCCATTTAGGACTGGGAAACAAACTCTAGCTCGCCTTACAAGAAACACACTCTGCTTTAGAGAAAAGAAAACTCTTCTACTCTACTGTGTTTCCTAAAGTGCCAGAACAGTGAGCTTGCTCAGAACAAAAGAAATGTGCTTTCTACACACACGGGCCATATCTAGTTCAACTCCGCTTACGAAACTGACAAGAACAGTAGCTTCTCTTCATTCCAATCCACTGTACTTGCTGGGAACAGACGCAAGTGCTATTTGCACTGTGTATGGCAATGGGAGTGCAATAGTGACTCTTCTTACCAGAAAACAACTCTTGCTCGTAGGACAAAAAACTGCATGTGACTCAACTCCATTTAGGACTGGGAAACTAACGCTAGCTCGAATTACAAGAAACACACTCTGCTTTTGAGAAAAGAGCACCCTTCTACACTACTGTGCTTCCTATGGGGTCCGAACAGTGAGCTTGCTCAGAACAAAGACCTGTGCTTCCTACACACTCGGCCATATCTAGTTCAATTCTGCTTAGGAACCTGACAAGAACAGTAGATCCTCTTCAGTCCAATACACTGTAATTGCTGGGAACAGACGCCAGTGCTATTTGTCCTGTGTATGGCAATGCCAGCGCAATAGTGACTCTTCTTACCATAAAACAACTCTTGCTCATAGGACCAGAAACTACATGTGATTCAACTCCATTTAGGACTGGGAATCAAACACTAGCTCGCCTTACAAGAAACACACTCTGCTTTAGAGAAAAGATCACTCTTCTACTCTACTCTGTTTCCTATAGGGCCAGAACAGGGAGCTTGCTCCAAACAAAAGTACTGTGCTTCCTACACACGGACCATATCAGGTTCAACTCTGCTTAGGAAACTGACAAGAACAGTAGATCCTCTTCAGTCCAATACACTGTACTTGCTGGGAAAAGACTCCAGTGCTATTTGTCCTGTGTATGGCAATGGCAGCGCAATAATGACTCTTCTTACCAGAAAACAACTCTTGCCCGTAGGACCAGAAACTGCATGGGATTCAACTCCATTAAGGACTGGGAAACAAACGCTAGCTCGCCTTACAAGAAACACACTCTGCTTTTGAGAAAAGAGCACTCTTCTAATCTACTGTGTTTCCTAAAGGGCCAGAACAGTGAGCTTGCTCAGAACAAAAGAATTGTACTTCCTAGACACAAGGCCAAATCTAGTTCAACTCTGCTTAGGAACCTGACAAGAACAGTAGACCTCTTCAGTCCAATACACTGTACATGTGGGGAACAGACTTGAGTGCTATTTGCCCTGTGTATGACAATGGGAGCTTAATAGTGTCTCTTCTTACCAGAAAACAACTCTTGCTCTTAGGACCAGAAACTGCATGTGATTCAACTCCATTTAGGACTGGGAAACAAACACTAGCTCGCCTTACAAGAAACACACTCTGATTTAGAGGAAAAAGCACTCTTCTACTCTACTGTGTTTCCTAAGAGGTCCGAATAGTGAACTTGCTCAGAACAAAAGAACTGTGCTTCCTACACACACGGCCGTATCTAGTTCAATTCTGCTTAGGAACCTGACAAGAACAGTAGATACTCTTCAGTCCAATACACTGTACTTGCTGGGAAAAGACTCCAGTGCTATTTGTCCTGTGTATGGCAATGGCAGCGCAATATTGACTCTTCTTACCAGAAAACAACTCTTGCCCGTAGGACCAGAAACTGCATGGGATTCAACTCCATTAAGGACTGGGAAACAAACGCTAGCTCGCTTTACAAGAAACACACTCTGCTTTAGAGAAAAGAGCACTCTTCTACTCTACTGTGTTTCCTATAGGGCCAGAAGAGTGAGCTTGCTCAGAACAAAAGAACTGTGCTGCATACACACGGGCCATATCTAGTTCAACTCTGCTTAGGAAACTGACAAGAACAGTAGCTCCTCTTCAGTCCGATACACTGTACTTACTGGGAACAGATGCATGTGCTATTTGCAATGTATATGGCATTTAGAGCGCAATAGTGACTCTTCTTACAGAAAACAACTCTTGCTCATAGGACCAAAAACTGTATGTGACTCAACTCCATATAGGACTGGGAAATAAATATGAGCTCGCCTTAAAAGAAAAACACTCTGCTTTAGAGAAAAGAGCACTCTTCTACTCTACTGTGTTTCCTATGGAGTCCAAACAGTGAGCTTGCTCAGAACAAAAGAACTGTGCTTCCTACACGAACCGACCATATCTAGATCAACTCTGCTTAGGAAACTGACAAGAACAGTAGCTCCTCTTCAGTCCGATACACTGTACTTGCTGGGAACAGACGCATGTGCTATTTGCACTGTGTATGGCAATGGGAGCGCAAGAGTTACTTTCCTTACCAGAAAACAACTCTTGCTCATAGGACCAGAAACTGCATGTGATTCCCCTCCATTTAGGACTGGGAAACAAACGCTAGCTCGCCTTACAAAAAACACACTCTGCTTTAGAGAAAAGAGCACTCTTCTACTCTACGGTGTTTCCTATGGGGTCCAAACAGTGAGCTTGCTCAGAACAAAAGAACTGTGCTTCCTACACACACCGACCATATCTAGATCAACTCTGCTTAGGAAACTGACAAGAACAGTAGCTCCTCTTCAGTCCGATACACTGTACTTGCTGGGAACAAACGTGAGTGCTATTTGCACTGTGTACGGCAATGGGAGCGCAATAGTGACTTTCCTTACCAGAAAACAACTCTTGCTCGTAGGACCAGAAACTGCATGTGATTCAACTCCATTAAGGACTGGGAAACAAACGCTAGCTCGCCTTACAAGAAACACACTCTGCTTTAGAGAAAAGAGCACTCTTCTACTCTACTGTGTTTCCTGTAGGGCCTGAACAGTGAGCTTGCTCAGAACAAAAGAACTGTGCTTCCTACACACGGGCCATATCTAGTTCAACTCTGCTTAGGAAACTGACAAGATCAGTAGCTCCTCTTCAGTCCAATACACTGTACTTGCTGGGAACAGACGCGAGTGCTACTTGCACTGTGTATGGCAATGGGAGCTCAATAGTGACTTTCCTTACCAGAAAACAACTCTTGCTCGTAGGACCAGAAACTGCATGTGATTCAACTCCATATAGGACTGGGAAACAAACGCTAGCTCGCCTTACAAGAAACACACTTTGCTTTTGAGAAAAGAGCACTCTTCTAATCTACTGTGTTTCCTAAATGGCCAGAACAGTGAGCTTGCTCAGAACAAAAGAATTGTGCTTCCTACACACACTGCCAAATCTAGTTCAACTCTTCTTAGGAACCTGACAAGAACAGTAGACCTCTTCAGTCCAATACACTGTACATGCGGGGAACAGACGCAAGTGCTATTTGCCCTGTGTATGACAATGGGAGCATAATAGTGACTCTTCTTACCAGAAAACAACTCTTGCTCTTAGGACCAGAAACTGCATGTGATTCAACTCCATTTAGGACTGGGAAACAAACTCTAGCTCGCCTTACAAGAAACACACTCTGCTTTTGAGAAAAGAGCACACTTCTTCTCTACTGTGTTTCCTATAGGGCCAGAACAGTGAGCTTGCTCAGAATAAAAGAACTGTGCTTCCTACACACACGGACCATATCTAGTTCAACTCTGCTTAGGAACCTGACAAGAACAGTAGCTCCTCTTCAGTCCAATACACTGTACTTGCTGGGAAGAGACGTGAGTGCTATTTGTACTGTGTATGGCAATTGGAGCACAATAGTGACTCGTCATACCAGAAAACAACCCTTGCTCGTAGGACAAAAAACTGCATGAGACTCAATTCCATTTAGGACTGGGAAACAACTCTAGCTCGCCTTACAAGAAACACACTCTGCTTTTGAGAAAAGAGCACTCTTCTACTCTACTGTGTTTCCTGTAGCGCCAGAACAGTGAGCTTGCACAGAACAAAAGAACTGTGCTTCCTACACACACGGCCATATCTAGTTCAATTCTGCTTAGGAACCTGACAAGAACAGTAGATCCTCTTCAGTCCAATACACTGTACTTCCTGGGAACAGATGCAAGTGCTATTTGCACTGTGTATGGCAATGAGAATGCAATAGTGACTCTTCTTACCAGAAAAAAACTCTTGCTCGTAGGACCAAAAACTGCATGTTTCAACTCCATTTAGGACTGGGAAAGAAATGCTAGCTCGCCTTACAAGAAACACACTCTGCTTTTGAGAAAAGAGCACTCTTCTACTCTACTGTGTTTCCTATAGTGCCAGAACAGTGTGCTTGCTCAGAACAAAAGAACTGTGCTTCCTGCACACAGGGGCCATATCTAGTTCAATTCTGCTCAGAAAACTGACAAGAACAGTAGATCCTCTTCAGTCCAATACAGTGTACATTCTGGGAACAGATGCCAGTACTATTTGCCCTGTGTATGACAATGGGAGCGCAATAGTGACTCTTCTTACCAGAAAACAACTCTTGCTCCTAGGACCAGAAACTACATGTGATTCAACTCCATTTAAGACTGGAAAACAAACGCTAGCTCACCTTAGAAGAAAAACACTCTGCTTTTGAAAAAAAGCACTCTTCTATTCTACTGTGTTTCCTATGGGTTCCGAACAGTGAGCTTGCTCAGAACAAAAGAACTGTGCTTCCTACACACACGGGCCATATCTAGTTCAACTCTGCTTAGGAAACTGACAAGAACAGTAGCTTCTCTTCAGTTCAATACACTGTACTAGCTGGTAACAGACGCGAGTGCTATTTGAACAGTGTATGGCAAAGGGAGCACAATAGTGACTCTTCTTACCAGAAAACAACTCTTGCTCATAGGACGAGAAACTGCATGTGATTCAACTCCATTTAGGACTAGGAAACAGACGCTAGCTCGCCGTACAAGAAACACACTCTGCTTTTGAGAAAAGAGCACTCTTCTACTCTACTGTGTTTCCTATGGGGTCCAAACAGTGAGCTTGCTCAGAACAAAAGAACTGTGCTTCCTACACACACGGGCCATATCCATTTCAACTCTGCTTAGGAAACTCACAGAACAGTAGCTCCTCTTCAGTCCAATACACCGTACTTGCGGCGAACAGACTCGAGTGCTTTTTGCACTGTGTAAGGCAATTGGAGCACAATAGTGACTCGTCTTACCAGAAAACAACTCTTCCTCATAGGACAAAAAACTGCATGTTACTCAACTCCATTTAGGACTGGGAAACAAACGCTAGGTCACCGTCCAAGAAACACACTCTGCTTTTGAGAAAAGAGCACTCATCTACTCTACTGTGTTTCCTATAGGGCCAGAAGAGTGAGCTTGCTCAGAACATAAGAACTGTGCTTCCTACACACACGGGCCATATCTAGTTCAACTCTGCTTAGGAAACTGACAAGAACAGTAGCTCCTCTTCAGTCCAATACACTGTTCTTGCTCGGAACAGACGCCAGTGCTATTTGCACTCTATATGGCATTTGGAGCGCAATAGTGACTCTTCTTACAAGAAAACAACTCTTGCTCGTAGGACCAAAAACTGTATGTGACTCAACTCCATTTAGGACTGGGAAAAAAACACGAGCTCGCCTTAAAAGAAAAACACTCTGCTTTAGAGAAAAGAGCACTCTTCTACTCTACTGTGTTTCCTATGGGGTCCAAACAGTGAGCTTGCTCAGAACAAAAGAACTGTGCTTCCTACACACACCAACCATATCTAGATCAACTCTGCTTAGGAAACTGACAAGAACAGTAGCTCCTCTTCAGTCCGATATACTGTACTTGCTGGGAACAAACACGAGTGCTATTTGCACTGTGTATGGCAATGGGAGCGCAATAGTGACTTTACTTACCAGAAAACAACTCTTGCTCATAGGACCAGAAACTGCATGTGATTCAACTCCATTTAGGACTGGGAAACAAACACTAGCTCGCCTTACAAGAAACACACTCTGCTTTTGAGAAAAGAGCACTCTTCTACTCTACTTTGTTTCCTATGGAGTCCGAACTGTGAGCTTGCTCAGAACAAAAGAACTGTGCTTCCTACACACATGGCCATATCTAGTTATATTCTGCTTAGGAACCTGACCAGAACAGTAGATCCTCTTCAGTCCAATACACTGTACTTGCTAGGAACAGACGCCAGTGCAATTTGTCCTGAGTATGGCAATGGCATCGCAATAGTGACTCTTCTTACCATAAAACAACTCTTTCTCGTAGGACCAGAAACTGCATGTGATTTAACTCCATTAAGGACTGGGAAACAAACGCTAGCTCGCCTTACAAGAAACACACTCTGCTTTAGAGAAAAGAGCACTCTTCTACTCTACTGTGTTTCCGAAGAGGTCCGAACAGTGAACTTGCTCAGAACAAAAGAACTGTGCTTCCTACACACACGGCCATATCTAGTTCAATTCTGCTTAGGAACCTGACAAGAACAGTAGCTCCTCTTCAGTCCAATACACCGTACTTGCGGGGAACAGACGCGAGTGCTTTTTGCACTGTGTATGGCAATTGGAGCACAATAGTGACTCATCTTACCAGAAAACAACTCTTGCTCATAGGACAAAAAACTGCATGTGACTCAACTCCATTTAGGACTGGGAAACAAACGCTAGCTCACCGTCCAAGAAACACACTCTGCTTTTGAGAAAAGAGCACTCATCTACTCTACTGTGTTTCCTATATGGCCAGAACAGTGAGCTTGCTCAGAATATAAGAACTGTGCTTCCTACACACACGCGCCATATCTAGTTCAACTCTGCTTAGGAAACTGACAAGAACAGTAGCTCCTCTTCAGTCTGATACACTGTACTTGCTGGGAATAGACGCTAGAGCTATTTGCACTGTGTATGGCAAGGGGAGCACAATAGTGACTTTCCTTACCAGAAAACAACTCTTGCTCGTAGGACCAAAAACTGTATGTGACTCAACTCCATTTAGGACTGGGAAACAAACGCGAGCTCGCCTTAAAAGAAAAACACTCTGCTTTAGAGAAAAGAGCACTCTTCTACTCTACTGTGTTTCCTATGGGGTTCAAACAGTGACCTTGCTCTGAACAAAGCAACTGTGCTTCCTACACACACCGGCCATATCTAGATCAACTCTGCTTAGGAAACTGACAAGAAAAGTAGCTCCTCTTCAGTCCGATACACTGTACTTACTGGGAACAGACGCATGTGCTAATTGCACTGTATATGGCATTTGGAGCACAATAGTTCTCTTCTTACCAGAAAACAACTCTTGCTCGTAGGACCAAAAACTGTATGTGACTCAACTCCATTTAGGACTGCGAAATAAACACGTGCTCGCCTTAAAAGAAAAACACTCAGCTTTAGAGAAAAGAGCACTCTTCTACTCTACTGTGTTTCCTGTAGGGCCAGAACAGTGAGCTTGCTCAGAACAAAAGAACTGTGCTTCCTACACACGGGCCATATCTAGTTCAACTCTGCTTAGGAAACTGACAAGAACAGTAGCTCCTCTTCAGTCCAATACACTGTAATTGCTGGGAACAGACGCGAGTGCTATTTGCACTGTGTATGGCAATGGGACCTCAATAGTGACTTTCCTTACCAGAAAACAACTCTTGCTCGTAGGACCAGAAACTGCATGTGATTCAACTCCATATAGGACTGGGAAACAAACACTGGCTCGCCTTAAAAGAAACACACTCTGCTTTTGAGAAAAGAGCACTCTTCTAATCTACTGTGTTTCCTATAGGGCCAGAACAGTGAGCTTGCTCAGAACAAAAGAATTGTGCACCTACACTCACGGCCAAATCTAGTTCAACTCTGCTTAGGAACCTGACAAGAACAGTAGACCTCTTCAGTCCAATACACTGTACATGCGGGGAACAGACGCGAGTGCTATTTGCCCTGTGTATGACAATGGGAGCATAATAGTGACTCTTCTTACCAGAAAACAACTCTTGCTCTTAGGACCAGAAACTGCATGTGATTCAACTCCATTTAGGACTGGGAAACAAACACTAGCTCTCCTTACAAGAAACACACTCTGATTTAGAGAAAAAAGCACTCTTCTACTCTACTGTGTTTCCTAAGAGGTATGAACAGTGAACTTGCTCAGAACAAAAGAACTGTGCTTCCTACACACACGGCCATATCTAGTTCAATTCTGCTTAGGAACCTGACAAGAACAGTAGATCCTCTTCAGTCCAATACACTGTACTTGCTAGGAACAGATGCCAGTGCTATTTGTCCTGAGTATGGCAATGGCAGCGCAATAGTGACTCTTCTTACCATAAAACAACTCTTTCTTGTAGGACCAGAAACTTCATGTGATTCAACTCCATTTAGGACTGGGAATCAAACACTAGCTCGCCTTACAAGAAACACACTCTGCTTTAGAGAAAAGAGCACTCTTCTACTCTACTCTGTTTCCTATAGGGCCAGAACAGTGAGCTTGCTCCAAACAAAAGAACTGTGCTTCCTACACACGGACCATATCTAGTTCAACTCTGCTTAGGAAACTGACAAGAACAGTAGCTCCTCTTCAGTCCGATACAGTATACTTGCTGAGAAGAGACGCGAGTGCTATTTGCACTGTGTATGGCAATGGGAGCGCAATAGTGACTTTCCTTACCAGAAAACAACTCTTTCACGTAGGACCAGAAACAGCATGTGATTCAACTCCATTTAGGACAGGTTAACAAATGCTAGCTCGCCTTACATGGAACACACTCTGCTTTTGAGAAAAGAGCACTCTTCTACTCTACTGTGTTTCCTATGGGGTCCGAACAGTGAGCTTGCTCAGAACAAAAGAACTGTGCTTCCTACACACACGGGCCATATCCATTTCAACTCTGCTTAGGAAACTCACAAGAACAGTAGCTCCTCTTCAGTCCAATACACCGTACTTGCGGCGAACAGACTCGAGTGCTTTTTGCACTGTGTAAGGCAATTGGAGCACAATAGTGACTCGTCTTACCAGAAAACAACTCTTCCTCATAGGACAAAAAACTGCATGTGACTCAACTCCATTTAGGACTGGGAAACAAACGCTAGCTCGCCTTCCAAGAAACACACTCTGCTTTTGAGAAAAGAGCACCCTTCTACTCTACTGTGTTTCCTATGGGGTCCGAACAGTGAGCTTGCTCAGAACAAAAGAACTGTGCTTCCTACACACACGGGCCATATCCATTTCAACTCTGCTTAGGAAACTCACAAGAACAGTAGCTCCTCTTCAGTCCAATACACCGTACTTGCGGCGAACAGACTCGAGTGCTTTTTGCACTGTGTAAGGCAATTGGAGCACAATAGTGACTCGTCTTACCAGAAAACAACTCTTCCTCATAGGACAAAAAACTGCATGTGACTCAACTCCATTTAGGACTGGGAAACAAACGCTAGCTCGCCTTCCAAGAAACACACTCTGCTTTTGAGAAAAGAGCACCCTTCTACTCTACTGTGTTTCCTATAGGGCCAGAACAGTGAGCTTGCACAGAACGTAAGAACTGTGCTTCCTACACACACGGGCCATATCTAGTTCAACTCTGCTTAGGAAACTGACAAGAACAGTAGCTCCTCTTCAGTCCGATACACTGTACTTGCTGGGAACAGACGATAGAGCTATTTGCACTGTGTATGGCAAGGGGAGCACAATAGTGACTTTCTTTACCAGAAAACAACTCTTGCTCATAGGACCAGAAACTGCATGTGACTCAACTCCATTTAGTACTGGGAAACAAACGCTAGCTCGCCTTACAAGAAACACACTCTACTTTTGAGAAAAGAGCATTCTTCTACACTACTGTGTTTCCTATGGGGTCCGAACACTGAGCTTGCTCAGAACAAAAAAACTGTGCTTCCTACACACACGGCCATATCTAGTTCAAGTCTGCTTAGGAACTTGACAAGAACAGTAGATCCTCTTCAGTCCAATACACTGTACTTGCTGGGAACAGACGCCAGTGCTATTTGTCCTGTGTATTGCTATGGCAGCACAATAGTGACTCTTCTTACCAGAAAACTATTCTTGCTTGTAGGACCAGAAACTGCATGTGATTCAACTCCATTTAGGACTGGGAAACAAACGCTAGCTCGCCTTACAAGAAACACACTCTGCTTTAGATAAAAGAGCACTCTTCTACTCCACTGTGTTTTCTTTGGGGTCCAAACAGTGAGCTTGCTCAGAACAAAAGAACTGTGCTTCCTACCCACATGGACCATATCTAGTTCAACTCTGCTTAGGAAACTGACAAGAACAGTAGCTCCTCTTCAGTCCAATGCACTGTACTTGCTGGGAAAAGATGCGAGTGCTATTTGCAATGTGTATGGCAATGGGAGCTCAGTAGTGACTTTCCTTACCATAAAACAACTCTTGCTCGTAGGACCAAAACTGCACGTGATTCAACTCCATATAGGACTGGGAAACAAACGCTAGCTCGCCTTACAAGAAACACACTCTGCTTTTGAGAAAAGAGCACTCTTCTAATCTACTGTGTTTCCTATAGGGCCAGGACAGTGAGCTTCCTCAGAACAAAAGAATTGTGCTACCTACACAAACGGCCATATCTAGTTCAACTCTGCTTAGGAACCTGACAAGAACAGTAGACCTCTTCAGTCCAATACACTGTACATGCTGGGAACAGACACGAGTGCTATTTGCCCTGTGTATGACAATGGGAGCATAATAGTGACTCTTCTTACCAGAAAACAACTCTTGCTCTTATGACAAGAAACTGCATGTGATTCAACTCCATTTAGGACTGGGAAACAAACACTAGCTCGCCTTACAAGAAACACACTCTGATTTAAAGAAAAAAGCACTCTTCTACTCTACTGTGTTTCCTAAGAGGTCCGAACAGTGAACTTGCTCAGAACAAAAGAACTGTGCTTCCTACACACACGGCCATATCTAGTTCAATTCTGCTTAGGAACCTGACAAGAACAGTACATCCTCTTCAGTCCAATACACTGTACTTGCTGGGAAAAGACTCCAGTGCTATTTGTCCTGTGTATGGCATTGGCAGCGCAATATTGAGTTTTCTTACCAGAAAACAACTCTTGCTCGTAGGACCAGAAACTGCATGGGATTCAACTCCATTTAGGATTGTGAAACCAACACTAGCTCTCCTTACAAGAAACACACTCTGCTTTTGAAAAAAGAGCACTCTTCTACTCTACTGTGTTTCCTACGGGGTCCAAACAGTGAGCTTGCTCAGAACAAAAGAACTGTGCTTCCTACACACACCGACAATATCTAGTTCAACTCTGCTTAGGAAACTGACAAGAACAGTAGCTCCTCTTCAGTCCGATACACTGTACTTGCTGGGAACAGACGCGAGTACTATTTGCACTCTGTATGGCAAGGGAGCACAATAGTGTCTTTCCTTACCAGAAAACAACTCTTGCTACTAGGACCAGAAACTGCATGTGATTCAACTCCATTTAGGACTGGGAAACAAACGCTAGCTCGCCTTACAAGAAACACACTCTGCTTTTGAGAAAAGAGCAGTCTTCTCCTCTACTGTGTTTCCTACATTGTCCGAACAGTGTGCTTGCTCAGAACAAAAGAATTGTACTTCCTAGACACAAGGCCAAATCTAGTTCAACTCTGCTTAGGAACCTGACAAGAACAGTAGACCTCTTCAGTCCAATACACTGTACATGTGGGGAACAGACGCGAGTGCTATTTGCCCTGTGTATGACAATGGGAGCTTAATAGTGTCTCTTCTTACCAGAAAACAACTCTTGCTCTTAGGACCAGAAACTGCATGTGATTCAACTCCATTTAGGACTGGGAAACAAACACTAGCTCGCCTTACAAGAAACACACTCTGATTTAGAGGAAAAAGCACTCTTCTACTCTACTGTGTTTCCTAAGAGGTCCGAATAGTGAACTTGCTCAGAACAAAAGAACTGTGCTTCCTACACACACGGCCGTATCTAGTTCAATTCTGCTTAGGAACCTGACAAGAACAGTAGATACTCTTCAGTCCAATACACTGTACTTGCTGGGAAAAGACTCCAGTGCTATTTGTCCTGTGTATGGCAATGGCAGCGCAATATTGACTCTTCTTACCAGAAAACAACTCTTGCCCGTAGGACCAGAAACTGCATGGGATTCAACTCCATTAAGGACTGGGAAACAAACGCTAGCTCGCTTTACAAGAAACACACTCTGCTTTAGATAAAAGAGCACTCTTCTACTCTACTGTGTTTCCTATAGGGCCAGAAGAGTGAGCTTGCTCAGAACAAAAGAACTGTGCTTCATACACACGGGCCATATCTAGTTCAACTCTGGTTAGGAAACTGACAAGAACAGTAGCTCCTCTTCAGTCCGATACACTGTACATACTGGGAACAGATGCATGTGCTATTTGCAATGTATATGGCATTTAGAGCGCAATAGTGACTCTTCTTACAGAAAACAACTCTTGCTCATAGGACCAAAAACTGTATGTGACTCAACTCCATATAGGACTGGGAAATAAATATGAGCTCGCCTTAAAAGAAAAACACTCTGCTTTAGAGAAAAGAGCACTCTTCTACTCTACTGTGTTTCCTATGGAGTCCAAACAGTGAGCTTGCTCAGAACAAAAGAACTGTGCTTCCTACACGAACCGACCATATCTAGATCAACTCTGCTTAGGAAACTGACAAGAACAGTAGCTCCTCTTCAGTCCGATACACTGTACTTGCTGGGAACAGACGCATGTGCTATTTGCACTGTGTATGGCAATGGGAGCGCAAGAGTTACTTTCCTTACCAGAAAACAACTCTTGCTCATAGGACCAGAAACTGCATGTGATTCCCCTCCATTTAGGACTGGGAAACAAACGCTAGCTCGCCTTACAAAAAACACACTCTGCTTTAGAGAAAAGAGCACTCTTCTACTCTACGGTGTTTCCTATGGGGTCCAAACAGTGAGCTTGCTCAGAACAAAAGAACTGTGCTTCCTACACACACCGACCATATCTAGATCAACTCTGCTTAGGAAACTGACAAGAACAGTAGCTCCTCTTCAGTCCGATACACTGTACTTGCTGGGAACAAACGTGAGTGCTATTTGCACTGTGTACGGCAATGGGAGCGCAATAGTGACTTTCCTTACCAGAAAACAACTCTTGCTCGTAGGACCAGAAACTGCATGTGATTCAACTCCATTAAGGACTGGGAAACAAACGCTAGCTCGCCTTACAAGAAACACACTCTGCTTTAGAGAAAAGAGCACTCTTCTACTCTACTGTGTTTCCTGTAGGGCCTGAACAGTGAGCTTGCTCAGAACAAAAGAACTGTGCTTCCTACACACGGGCCATATCTAGTTCAACTCTGCTTAGGAAACTGACAAGAACAGTAGCTCCTCTTCAGTCCAATACACTGTACTTGCTGGGAACAGACGCGAGTGCTACTTGCACTGTGTATGGCAATGGGAGCTCAATAGTGACTTTCCTTACCAGAAAACAACTCTTGCTCGTAGGACCAGAAACTGCATGTGATTCAACTCCATATAGGACTGGGAAACAAACGCTAGCTCGCCTTACAAGAAACACACTTTGCTTTTGAGAAAAGAGCACTCTTCTAATCTACTGTGTTTCCTAAATGGCCAGAACAGTGAGCTTGCTCAGAAGAAAGAATTGTGCTTCCTACACACACTGCCAAATCTAGTTCAACTCTGCTTAGGAACCTGACAAGAACAGTAGACCTCTTCAGTCCAATACACTGTACATGCGGGGAACAGACGCAAGTGCTATTTGCCCTGTGTATGACAATGGGAGCATAATAGTGACTCTTCTTACCAGAAAACAACTCTTGCTCGTAGGACCAGAAACTGCATGTGATTCAACTCCATTTAGGACTGGGAAACAAACACTAGCTCGCCTTACAAGAAACACACTCTGATTTAGAGAAAAAAGGATTCTTCTACTCTACTGTGTTTCCTATAGGGCCAGAACAGTGAGCTTGCTCAGAACAAAAGAACTGTGCTTCCTACACACACGGGCCATATCTAGTTCATTTCCCCTTAGGAAACTGACAAGAACAGTAGCTTCTCTTCAGTCCAATACACTGTACTTGCTTTGAACAGACGCCAGTGCTATTTTCTCTGTGTATGGCAATGGGAGCGCAATAGTGACTCTTCTTACCAGAAAACAACTCTTGCTCGTAGGACCAGAAACTGCATGTGATACAACTCCATTTAGGACTGGGAAACAAACTCTAGCTCGCCTTAGAAGAAACACACTCTGCTTTTTAGAAAAGAGCACTCTTCTACTCTACTGTGTTTCCTATAGGGCCAGAACAGTGAGCTTGCTCAGAACAAAAGAACTGTGCTTCCTACACACACAGGCCATATCTAGTTCAACTCCCCTTAGGAAACTGACAAGAACAGTAGCTTCTCTTCAGTCCAATACACTGTACTTGCTGGGAACAGACGCGAGTGCTTTTTGCACTGTGTATGGCAATGGGAGCGCAATAGTGACTCCACTTACCAGAAAACAACTCTGGTTCGTAGGACCAGAAACTGCATGTCATTCAACACATTTAGGACTGGGAAACAAACTCTAGCTCGCCTTACAAGAAACACACTCTGCGTTAGAGAAAAGAAAACTCTTGTACTCTACTGTGTTTCCTATAGGGCCAGAACAGTGAGCTTGCTCAGAACAAAAGAACTGTGCTTAGTACACACACGGCCATATCTAGTTCAACTCTGCTTAGGAACCTGACAAGAACAGTAGCTTCTCTTCAGTCCAATACACTGTACATGCTGGGAACAGATGCCAGTGCTATTTGCTTTGTTTATGACAATGGGAGCACAATAGTGACTCTTCTTACCAGAAAACAACTCTTGCTAGTAGGACCAGAAACTGCATGTCATTCAACTCCATTTAGGACTGGGAAACAAACTCTAGCTCGCCTTACAAGAAACACACTCTGCTTTAGAGAAAAGAAAACTCTTCTACTCTACTGTGTTTCCTAAAGTGCCAGAACAGTGAGCTTGCTCAGAACAAAAGAAATGTGCTTTCTACACACACGGGCCATATCTAGTTCAACTCCGCTTACGAAACTGACAAGAACAGTAGCTTCTCTTCATTCCAATCCACTGTACTTGCTGGGAACAGACGCAAGTGCTATTTGCACTGTGTATGGCAATGGGAGTGCAATAGTGACTCTTCTTACCAGAAAACAACTCTTGCTCTTAGGACCAGAAACTACATGTGATTCAACTCCATTTAGGACTGGGAAACAAACTCTAGCTCGCCTTACAAGAAACACACTCTGCTTTTGAGAAAAGAGCACACTTCTACTCTACTGTGTTTCCTATAGGGCCAGAACATTGAGCTTGCTCAGAACAAAAGAACTGTGCTTCCTACACACACGGGCCATTTCTAGTTCAACTCTGCATAGGAACCTGACAAGAACAGTAGATCCTCTTCAGTCCAATTCACTGTACTTGCTGGGAACAGATGTGAGTGCTATTTGCACTGTGTATGGCAATGGGAGTGCATTAGTGACTCTTCTTACCAGAAAACAACTCTTGCTCTTAGGACCAGAAACTGCATGTGATTCAACTCCATTTAGGACTGGGAAACAAACTCTAGCTCGCCTTACAAGAAACACACTCTGCTTTTGAGAAAAGAGCACACTTCTTCTCTACTGTGTTTCCTATAGGGCCAGAACAGTGAGCTTGCTCAGAATAAAAGAACTGTGCTTCCTACACACACGGACCATATCTAGTTCAACTCTGCTTAGGAACCTGACAAGAACAGTAGCTCCTCTTCAGTCCAATACACTGTACTTGCTGGGAAGAGACGTGAGTGCTATTTGTACTGTGTATGGCAATTGGAGCACAATAGTGACTCGTCATACCAGAAAACAACCCTTGCTCGTAGGACAAAAAACTGCATGAGACTCAATTCCATTTAGGACTGGGAAACAACTCTAGCTCGCCTTACAAGAAACACACTCTGCTTTTGATAAAAGAGCGTTCTTCTACTCTACTGTGTTTCCTGTAGCGCCAGAACAGTGAGCTTGCACAGAACAAAAGAACTGTGCTTCCTACACACACGGCCATATCTAGTTCAATTCTGCTTAGGAACCTGACAAGAACAGTAGATCCTCTTCAGTCCAATACACTGTACTTCCTGGGAACAGATGCAAGTGCTATTTGCACTGTGTATGGCAATGAGAATGCAATAGTGACTCTTCTTACCAGAAAAAAACTCTTGCTCGTAGGACCAAAAACTGCATGTTTCAACTCCATTTAGGACTGGGAAAGAAATGCTAGCTCGCCTTACAAGAAACACACTCTGCTTTTGAGAAAAGAGCACTCTTCTACTCTACTGTGTTTCCTATAGTGCCAGAACAGTGTGCTTGCTCAGAACAAAAGAACTGTGCTTCCTGCACACAGGGGCCATATCTAGTTCAATTCTGCTCAGAAAACTGACAAGAACAGTAGATCCTCTTCAGTCCAATACAGTGTACATTCTGGGAACAGATGCCAGTACTATTTGCCCTGTGTATGACAATGGGAGCGCAATAGTGACTCTTCTTACCAGAAAACAACTCTTGCTCCTAGGACCAGAAACTACATGTGATTCAACTCCATTTAAGACTGGAAAACAAACGCTAGCTCACCTTAGAAGAAAAACACTCTGCTTTTGAAAAAAAGCACTCTTCTATTCTACTGTGTTTCCTATGGGTTCCGAACAGTGAGCTTGCTCAGAACAAAAGAACTGTGCTTCCTACACACACGGGCCATATCTAGTTCAACTCTGCTTAGGAAACTGACAAGAACAGTAGCTTCTCTTCAGTTCAATACACTGTACTAGCTGGTAACAGACGCGAGTGCTATTTGAACAGTGTATGGCAAAGGGAGCACAATAGTGACTCTTCTTACCAGAAAACAACTCTTGCTCATAGGACGAGAAACTGCATGTGATTCAACTCCATTTAGGACTAGGAAACAGACGCTAGCTCGCCGTACAAGAAACACACTCTGCTTTTGAGAAAAGAGCACTCTTCTACTCTACTGTGTTTCCTATGGGGTCCAAACAGTGAGCTTGCTCAGAACAAAAGAACTGTGCTTCCTACACACACGGGCCATATCCATTTCAACTCTGCTTAGGAAACTCACAAGAACAGTAGCTCCTCTTCAGTCCAATACACCGTACTTGCGGCGAACAGACTCGAGTGCTTTTTGCACTGTGTAAGGCAATTGGAGCACAATAGTGACTCGTCTTACCAGAAAACAACTCTTCCTCATAGGACAAAAAACTGCATGTTACTCAACTCCATTTAGGACTGGGAAACAAACGCTAGGTCACCGTCCAAGAAACACACTCTGCTTTTGAGAAAAGAGCACTCATCTACTCTACTGTGTTTCCTATAGGGCCAGAAGAGTGAGCTTGCTCAGAACATAAGAACTGTGCTTCCTACACACACGGGCCATATCTAGTTCAACTCTGCTTAGGAAACTGACAAGAACAGTAGCTCCTCTTCAGTCCAATACACTGTTCTTGCTCGGAACAGAAGCCAGTGCTATTTGCACTCTATATGGCATTTGGAGCGCAATAGTGACTCTTCTTACAAGAAAACAACTCTTGCTCGTAGGACCAAAAACTGTATGTGACTCAACTCCATTTAGGACTGGGAAAAAAACACGAGCTCGCCTTAAAAGAAAAACACTCTGCTTTAGAGAAAAGAGCACTCTTCTACTCTACTGTGTTTCCTATGGGGTCCAAACAGTGAGCTTGCTCAGAACAAAAGAACTGTGCTTCCTACACACACCAACCATATCTAGATCAACTCTGCTTAGGAAACTGACAAGAACAGTAGCTCCTCTTCAGTCCGATATACTGTACTTGCTGGGAACAAACACGAGTGCTATTTGCACTGTGTATGGCAATGGGAGCGCAATAGTGACTTTACTTACCAGAAAACAACTCTTGCTCATAGGACCAGAAACTGCATGTGATTCAACTCCATTTAGGACTGGGAAACAAACACTAGCTCGCCTTACAAGAAACACACTCTGCTTTTGAGAAAAGAGCACTCTTCTACTCTACTTTGTTTCCTATGGAGTCCGAACTGTGAGCTTGCTCAGAACAAAAGAACTGTGCTTCCTACACACATGGCCATATCTAGTTATATTCTGCTTAGGAACCTGACCAGAACAGTAGATCCTCTTCAGTCCAATACACTGTACTTGCTAGGAACAGACGCCAGTGCAATTTGTCCTGAGTATGGCAATGGCATCGCAATAGTGACTCTTCTTACCATAAAACAACTCTTTCTCGTAGGACCAGAAACTGCATGTGATTTAACTCCATTAAGGACTGGGAAACAAACGCTAGCTCGCCTTACAAGAAACACACTCTGCTTTAGAGAAAAGAGCACTCTTCTACTCTACTGTGTTTCCGAAGAGGTCCGAACAGTGAACTTGCTCAGAACAAAAGAACTGTGCTTCCTACACACACGGCCATATCTAGTTCAATTCTGCTTAGGAACCTGACAAGAACAGTAGCTCCTCTTCAGTCCAATACACCGTACTTGCGGGGAACAGACGCGAGTGCTTTTTGCACTGTGTATGGCAATTGGAGCACAATAGTGACTCATCTTACCAGAAAACAACTCTTGCTCATAGGACAAAAAACTGCATGTGACTCAACTCCATTTAGGACTGGGAAACAAACGCTAGCTCACCGTCCAAGAAACACACTCTGCTTTTGAGAAAAGAGCACTCATCTACTCTACTGTGTTTCCTATATGGCCAGAACAGTGAGCTTGCTCAGAATATAAGAACTGTGCTTCCTACACACACGCGCCATATCTAGTTCAACTCTGCTTAGGAAACTGACAAGAACAGTAGCTCCTCTTCAGTCTGATACACTGTACTTGCTGGGAATAGACGCTAGAGCTATTTGCACTGTGTATGGCAAGGGGAGCACAATAGTGACTTTCCTTACCAGAAAACAACTCTTGCTCGTAGGACCAAAAACTGTATGTGACTCAACTCCATTTAGGACTGGGAAACAAACGCGAGCTCGCCTTAAAAGAAAAACACTCTGCTTTAGAGAAAAGAGCACTCTTCTACTCTACTGTGTTTCCTATGGGGTTCAAACAGTGACCTTGCTCTGAACAAAGCAACTGTGCTTCCTACACACACCGGCCATATCTAGATCAACTCTGCTTAGGAAACTGACAAGAAAAGTAGCTCCTCTTCAGTCCGATACACTGTACTTACTGGGAACAGACGCATGTGCTAATTGCACTGTATATGGCATTTGGAGCACAATAGTTCTCTTCTTACCAGAAAACAACTCTTGCTCGTAGGACCAAAAACTGTATGTGACTCAACTCCATTTAGGACTGCGAAATAAACACGTGCTCGCCTTAAAAGAAAAACACTCAGCTTTAGAGAAAAGAGCACTCTTCTACTCTACTGTGTTTCCTGTAGGGCCAGAACAGTGAGCTTGCTCAGAACAAAAGAACTGTGCTTCCTACACACGGGCCATATCTAGTTCAACTCTGCTTAGGAAACTGAAAAGAACAGTAGCTCCTCTTCAGTCCAATACACTGTAATTGCTGGGAACAGACGCGAGTGCTATTTGCACTGTGTATGGCAATGGGACCTCAATAGTGACTTTCCTTACCAGAAAACAACTCTTGCTCGTAGGACCAGAAACTGCATGTGATTCAACTCCATATAGGACTGGGAAACAAACACTGGCTCGCCTTAAAAGAAACACACTCTGCTTTTGAGAAAAGAGCACTCTTCTAATCTACTGTGTTTCCTATAGGGCCAGAACAGTGAGCTTGCTCAGAACAAAAGAATTGTGCACCTACACTCACGGCCAAATCTAGTTCAACTCTGCTTAGGAACCTGACAAGAACAGTAGACCTCTTCAGTCCAATACACTGTACATGCGGGGAACAGACGCGAGTGCTATTTGCCCTGTGTATGACAATGGGAGCATAATAGTGACTCTTCTTACCAGAAAACAACTCTTGCTCTTAGGACCAGAAACTGCATGTGATTCAACTCCATTTAGGACTGGGAAACAAACACTAGCTCTCCTTACAAGAAACACACTCTGATTTAGAGAAAAAAGCACTCTTCTACTCTACTGTGTTTCCTAAGAGGTATGAACAGTGAACTTGCTCAGAACAAAAGAACTGTGCTTCCTACACACACGGCCATATCTAGTTCAATTCTGCTTAGGAACCTGACAAGAACAGTAGATCCTCTTCAGTCCAATACACTGTACTTGCTAGGAACAGATGCCAGTGCTATTTGTCCTGAGTATGGCAATGGCAGCGCAATAGTGACTCTTCTTACCATAAAACAACTCTTTCTTGTAGGACCAGAAACTTCATGTGATTCAACTCCATTTAGGACTGGGAATCAAACACTAGCTCGCCTTACAAGAAACACACTCTGCTTTAGAGAAAAGAGCACTCTTCTACTCTACTCTGTTTCCTATAGGGCCAGAACAGTGAGCTTGCTCCAAACAAAAGAACTGTGCTTCCTACACACGGACCATATCTAGTTCAACTCTGCTTAGGAAACTGACAAGAACAGTAGCTCCTCTTCAGTCCGATACAGTATACTTGCTGAGAAGAGACGCGAGTGCTATTTGCACTGTGTATGGCAATGGGAGCGCAATAGTGACTTTCCTTACCAGAAAACAACTCTTTCACGTAGGACCAGAAACAGCATGTGATTCAACTCCATTTAGGACAGGTTAACAAATGCTAGCTCGCCTTACATGGAACACACTCTGCTTTTGAGAAAAGAGCACTCTTCTACTCTACTGTGTTTCCTATGGGGTCCGAACAGTGAGCTTGCTCAGAACAAAAGAACTGTGCTTCCTACACACACGGGCCATATCCATTTCAACTCTGCTTAGGAAACTCACAAGAACAGTAGCTCCTCTTCAGTCCAATACACCGTACTTGCGGCGAACAGACTCGAGTGCTTTTTGCACTGTGTAAGGCAATTGGAGCACAATAGTGACTCGTCTTACCAGAAAACAACTCTTCCTCATAGGACAAAAAACTGCATGTGACTCAACTCCATTTAGGACTGGGAAACAAACGCTAGCTCGCCTTCCAAGAAACACACTCTGCTTTTGAGAAAAGAGCACCCTTCTACTCTACTGTGTTTCCTATGGGGTCCGAACAGTGAGCTTGCTCAGAACAAAAGAACTGTGCTTCCTACACACACGGGCCATATCCATTTCAACTCTGCTTAGGAAACTCACAAGAACAGTAGCTCCTCTTCAGTCCAATACACCGTACTTGCGGCGAACAGACTCGAGTGCTTTTTGCACTGTGTAAGGCAATTGGAGCACAATAGTGACTCGTCTTACCAGAAAACAACTCTTCCTCATAGGACAAAAAACTGCATGTGACTCAACTCCATTTAGGACTGGGAAACAAACGCTAGCTCGCCTTCCAAGAAACACACTCTGCTTTTGAGAAAAGAGCACCCTTCTACTCTACTGTGTTTCCTATAGGGCCAGAACAGTGAGCTTGCACAGAACGTAAGAACTGTGCTTCCTACACACACGGGCCATATCTAGTTCAACTCTGCTTAGGAAACTGACAAGAACAGTAGCTCCTCTTCAGTCCGATACACTGTACTTGCTGGGAACAGACGATAGAGCTATTTGCACTGTGTATGGCAAGGGGAGCACAATAGTGACTTTCTTTACCAGAAAACAACTCTTGCTCATAGGACCAGAAACTGCATGTGACTCAACTCCATTTAGTACTGGGAAACAAACGCTAGCTCGCCTTACAAGAAACACACTCTACTTTTGAGAAAAGAGCATTCTTCTACACTACTGTGTTTCCTATGGGGTCCGAACACTGAGCTTGCTCAGAACAAAAAAACTGTGCTTCCTACACACACGGCCATATCTAGTTCAAGTCTGCTTAGGAACTTGACAAGAACAGTAGATCCTCTTCAGTCCAATACACTGTACTTGCTGGGAACAGACGCCAGTGCTATTTGTCCTGTGTATTGCTATGGCAGCACAATAGTGACTCTTCTTACCAGAAAACTATTCTTGCTTGTAGGACCAGAAACTGCATGTGATTCAACTCCATTTAGGACTGGGAAACAAACGCTAGCTCGCCTTACAAGAAACACACTCTGCTTTAGATAAAAGAGCACTCTTCTACTCCACTGTGTTTTCTTTGGGGTCCAAACAGTGAGCTTGCTCAGAACAAAAGAACTGTGCTTCCTACCCACATGGACCATATCTAGTTCAACTCTGCTTAAGAAACTGACAAGAACAGTAGCTCCTCTTCAGTCCAATGCACTGTACTTGCTGGGAAAAGATGCGAGTGCTATTTGCAATGTGTATGGCAATGGGAGCTCAGTAGTGACTTTCCTTACCATAAAACAACTCTTGCTCGTAGGACCAAAACTGCACGTGATTCAACTCCATATAGGACTGGGAAACAAACGCTAGCTCGCCTTACAAGAAACACACTCTGCTTTTGAGAAAAGAGCACTCTTCTAATCTACTGTGTTTCCTATAGGGCCAGGACAGTGAGCTTCCTCAGAACAAAAGAATTGTGCTACCTACACAAACGGCCATATCTAGTTCAACTCTGCTTAGGAACCTGACAAGAACAGTAGACCTCTTCAGTCCAATACACTGTACATGCTGGGAACAGACACGAGTGCTATTTGCCCTGTGTATGACAATGGGAGCATAATAGTGACTCTTCTTACCAGAAAACAACTCTTGCTCTTATGACAAGAAACTGCATGTGATTCAACTCCATTTAGGACTGGGAAACAAACACTAGCTCGCCTTACAAGAAACACACTCTGATTTAAAGAAAAAAGCACTCTTCTACTCTACTGTGTTTCCTAAGAGGTCCGAACAGTGAACTTGCTCAGAACAAAAGAACTGTGCTTCCTACACACACGGCCATATCTAGTTCAATTCTGCTTAGGAACCTGACAAGAACAGTACATCCTCTTCAGTCCAATACACTGTACTTGCTGGGAAAAGACTCCAGTGCTATTTGTCCTGTGTATGGCATTGGCAGCGCAATATTGAGTTTTCTTACCAGAAAACAACTCTTGCTCGTAGGACCAGAAACTGCATGGGATTCAACTCCATTTAGGATTGTGAAACCAACACTAGCTCTCCTTACAAGAAACACACTCTGCTTTTGAAAAAAGAGCACTCTTCTACTCTACTGTGTTTCCTACGGGGTCCAAACAGTGAGCTTGCTCAGAACAAAAGAACTGTGCTTCCTACACACACCGACAATATCTAGTTCAACTCTGCTTAGGAAACTGACAAGAACAGTAGCTCCTCTTCAGTCCGATACACTGTACTTGCTGGGAACAGACGCGAGTACTATTTGCACTCTGTATGGCAAGGGAGCACAATAGTGTCTTTCCTTACCAGAAAACAACTCTTGCTACTAGGACCAGAAACTGCATGTGATTCAACTCCATTTAGGACTGGGAAACAAACGCTAGCTCGCCTTACAAGAAACACACTCTGCTTTTGAGAAAAGAGCAGTCTTCTCCTCTACTGTGTTTCCTACATTGTCCGAACAGTGTGCTTGCTCAGAACAAAAGAATTGTACTTCCTAGACACAAGGCCAAATCTAGTTCAACTCTGCTTAGGAACCTGACAAGAACAGTAGACCTCTTCAGTCCAATACACTGTACATGTGGGGAACAGACGCGAGTGCTATTTGCCCTGTGTATGACAATGGGAGCTTAATAGTGTCTCTTCTTACCAGAAAACAACTCTTGCTCTTAGGACCAGAAACTGCATGTGATTCAACTCCATTTAGGACTGGGAAACAAACACTAGCTCGCCTTACAAGAAACACACTCTGATTTAGAGGAAAAAGCACTCTTCTACTCTACTGTGTTTCCTAAGAGGTCCGAATAGTGAACTTGCTCAGAACAAAAGAACTGTGCTTCCTACACACACGGCCGTATCTAGTTCAATTCTGCTTAGGAACCTGACAAGAACAGTAGATACTCTTCAGTCCAATACACTGTACTTGCTGGGAAAAGACTCCAGTGCTATTTGTCCTGTGTATGGCAATGGCAGCGCAATATTGACTCTTCTTACCAGAAAACAACTCTTGCCCGTAGGACCAGAAACTGCATGGGATTCAACTCCATTAAGGACTGGGAAACAAACGCTAGCTCGCTTTACAAGAAACACACTCTGCTTTAGATAAAAGAGCACTCTTCTACTCTACTGTGTTTCCTATAGGGCCAGAAGAGTGAGCTTGCTCAGAACAAAAGAACTGTGCTTCATACACACGGGCCATATCTAGTTCAACTCTGGTTAGGAAACTGACAAGAACAGTAGCTCCTCTTCAGTCCGATACACTGTACATACTGGGAACAGATGCATGTGCTATTTGCAATGTATATGGCATTTAGAGCGCAATAGTGACTCTTCTTACAGAAAACAACTCTTGCTCATAGGACCAAAAACTGTATGTGACTCAACTCCATATAGGACTGGGAAATAAATATGAGCTCGCCTTAAAAGAAAAACACTCTGCTTTAGAGAAAAGAGCACTCTTCTACTCTACTGTGTTTCCTATGGAGTCCAAACAGTGAGCTTGCTCAGAACAAAAGAACTGTGCTTCCTACACGAACCGACCATATCTAGATCAACTCTGCTTAGGAAACTGACAAGAACAGTAGCTCCTCTTCAGTCCGATACACTGTACTTGCTGGGAACAGACGCGAGTGCTATTTGCAGTGTGTATGGCAATGGGAGATCTATAGTGACTCTTCTTACCACAAAACAACTCTTGCTGGTAGGACCAGAAACTGCATGTGATTCAACTCCATT